>NC_058411.1:67862517-67968107 GCF_002201575.2 Neomonachus schauinslandi | reverse complement strand
TTTTTTTAAGATTTTATTTATTTATTTGAGAGAGAGAGAATGAGAGACAGAGAGCAGGAGAGGGAGGAGGGTCAGAGGGAGAAGCAGACTCCCTGCCGAGCAGGGAGTCCGATGCGGGACTCGATCCCGGGACTCCAGGATCATGACCTGAGCCGAAGGCAGTCGCTTAACCAACTGAGCCACCCAGGCGCCCCAACTCTGTGTCTTTTGATTGGAGTTTATTTACATTTAAAGTAATTGTGGATAGGTTTGTGCTTATTGCCATTTTGTTAATTATTTTCTGACTGTTTTTGTAATTCCTCTCTGTTCCTTTCTTATCCTGCTTTCTTCCTTTGTGGTTTGATGACTTTTTAAGTGGTATGCTTTTATTCCTTTCTCTTTCTCTCTATGTATTTACCATAGGTTTTTGCTTGTGCTTATGATGAGGATTATGTATAATCTGTAACATTACATTTTTTATTGATAACAACTTAAGTTTGATCCCATTCTAAAAGTCAGCTTTTTTACTCTCCCTATCAACGTTTTGTTTTTTATGTCACATTTTACATTTTTTATCTTGTGTGTTCCTTAACTATTTATTGTCATCATGATTATTTTTACTAGTTTTGTCTTTTAACCTCCATACTACTTGCACTATATATTTAGATTTCAGTGAGATTTGTTCTTTCATATGTTTTCTTGTTACTCTCTAACATCCTTACTTTTCAGCTTAAAGAAGTCCCTTTAACATTTCTTACAAGACCAGTTTAGTCGTGATGACGTTCTTTAGCTTTTGCTGGTCCAGAAAACACTATCTCTCCTTCAATTCTGAATGATAATTTTGCTAGATAAAGTATTCTTGGTTGGAAGGGTTTGTTTTTGTTTTGTTTTGTTTTTTTCCTTTAAGCACTCTGAATATATATTATACCACTCTCTTCTGGCCTAAAATTTCTGCTGAAAAAGTCTGCATAGTCTTATGGGGATTCTTTTGCAGGTAACAAGTTGTTTTCCTCTTTCTGCTTTTAATATTCTCTCCTTATTTTTAACTTTGGACATTTTATTTATATTGTATCTCAATGTGACCCTCTTTGGGTCCATCTTATTGGGAACTCTTGGAGCTTCCTGGATCTAGATGTCTGTTTCCTTCCCCAGGTTAGGGAAATTTTCAGCCATTATTTCTTTAAATAAGCTTTCTGCCCCTATCTTTCATTCTTCTCCTTCTGGGAGCCCTATAATATTATGTTAGTCCATTTGATGTTGTCCTATAAATCCCTTAAGCTATCTTCATTTTTTTAATTCTCTTTTCTTTCTGCTGCTCTAATTGGGTGAGTTCTACTGCCTTGTCTTCAAGTTGAACAGTCGTTTCTTCTGCTTCACCTAATCTGATGTTACCCCTGTAGTGTATTTTTCAGTTTGGTTATTGCATTCTTCAGCTTTGTGACTTCTATTTGGTACTTTCTTGTATTTTCCATTTGTATGTTGAACTTCTCACTGTTAATCCATTCTTCTCCCTAGTTTAGTAAGCATCATTGTGACGATTAAACTCTTTTCAGGTAAATTACTTCTCTCCATTTCATTAATTTTTCTCTGAGGTTTTATCTTGTTCTTTCATTTGAAACATTCCTCTGTTTCTTCATATCGTTTGACTCCTGTGTTGGTTTCTGTACAGTGGATGATGCAACTGCTCTCCCAGTCTTGAAGAAGTGCCCTCATGTGGGAGATTAAACTTGCTGTTCAATCCTGCCTCAGCTCTTTGTCATCTCTCAAATTTTTGTGTTTTTCCAAACAGCCTAATATATTTTTAATAGCTCCCAGTAGCTGAGGATGTGCCAAGGCCTGTCAGTGTCCCTAAGGGGAGGATCTCAGCATCTAGATTGAGTCTGTTTGGAAGCCAGACCTTCAGGCAGCAGCTTTTACAAGTATGTCAGTATATCCCACAGTATGCTGTGGGACCACAAGCATAAGCCCTGCTGGCCACCAGAATCAGGCAATCTGGCAGTGTCCCCTGGACAACAGTTGTATAAATCAGGGCTCCAGATAAGTATATAAGCTCTTTTCTGGGAGATACTGGTGAATTGGAGCACGGCAGAGGGACAGCACTAAGATGATATCCATGGCCTGTATTCTTTTAAGCTGCTCCACAGGCCATTAGATGTATACCAAACCTGAAGCCTATCCCTCAGGCTGAAGCTCCAGGACTATTACCAAAAGACAAGAAATAACAAGTGTAAAAAAGAACCCTTGTACACTCTTGGTGGGAATGTAAATTGGTGCAGCCACTATACAAAATAGTATGGAGGTTCCTCAGAAATTAAAAATAGAGATATCATATGATCCAGCAAGTCCATTTCTGGGTATTCATTCAAAGAAAATGAAAACACTAACTTGAAAAGGTAGATGCACCCCTATGTTCATTGCAACATTATTTATAATAACCAAGATAAGCAAACAATGTAAGTGTCCATTGATGAATGAATGAGTAAAGGAATTGTGTGTGTGTGTGTGTGTGTGATGGAATATTATTGAGTCATAAAAAAGAATGAAATCTTGCCATTTATGACAATATGGATGGCCCTTAAGGACATTATGCTAAATGAAATCAGAAAAAGACAAATATGGTATGATCTCTTACACGTGCAATATTAAAAAGAAAAAAAAATAAGGCCATAGATATAGAGAACAGATTGGTGGTTGCCAGAGATGGGGGTAGAAATGAGGAGAGGGAGTGAAAAGAAAAAGTAAAACAAACAAAACAAAAAACCCAGAAACCCTCTACAAACATAAATGAATTTCAGATGTGTACTTTGAAAAAGAGCTTGGGCCAATTTAGAGATGGTTAGGAAGGTCTGTTCTAGTGTAATACCTTAAAGCCATTTAAGGAACAACTCACTCTAAGAAATATATTTACTTCCAGACCATACATATACACATATGAATTCAGAAACAGAATTTTGCTGAACAATATTGATCCTTACTATGTGTCTTGTAACTTATTTGCTGTTCTTTTCTATTTCATTAATTTTTTGTTTCTTCTTGACATACTAATGGGTTGAGACTTTCAGCCCAATAAACACTTTTATAAGATAATAAAAAAAATTAGGGTAAGGCTTTTCATCTATTATTTGTTATAACACCTAGAACAAATTTAAGTGTAGTGACTTAAATAGTGTTCCTCCAAATTTCATGTTCATCTGAAATCTCAGAATGTGACCTTATTTGGAAATAGGGTCTTTGAAGATAACATTAGTAAAGGATCTAAATATGAAATCATCATGGATTTAGGGCAGGCTCTAATCTGATGACTGGTGTCCTCAAAAGAAGAGGCAAGGACACAGACATGCAGGGGAAGACAAGGTGAAAATAGCAGTAGAGATTGAGGTGATGTGTCAACAAGCTAAGTGATGCTAGGACCCACCAAAAGGTGATAGCTCAAGGAATCGTTCTTCTCTGGAGCATGGGAGCATGGCCCTCCTGACCCCTTGATTTCAGACTTACAACCTCCACAACAGAATTGAGAGGGGATACATTCTGTTACCTTCTTCAGGGATGCTGTATATATACTTGACCATTTGTATCTCCTGTGGATTTGAAAATCAGTTTTTTTTTATTTTGCAAAAAATAACTCATGAAAATTTTATTCAACATTCATTTAATCTCTTCTGCGTATATTTTAATTTTAACATTACGTATTCTAATTCATGAACATAGCACATCTTTCCATTTATTCAGGTATTTGTTTAATTTCTCTCAGTAATGTTTTTTATTTTCTATTATTGAGGTCTGTTACATCATGTATTAAATTTATTTCTGATAATATTTTTCACGATATAATTTAAAATTTCATTTTCTATTTATTGCTGGCATATAGTAATTAAAATGTTTTTGCATATTGAACTTGTATTTTGAAGTCTTATAGTATTTTTTAAAATTTATACATAGATTTCTTGGGCACTTTTGTTACTTCATAATTGTTATAATTTTTTTATTTGCTTTATTGAGCTGGCTGTTACTTCCCATTACAACTTTGAATAGAAGTCTTCTTTTTCTCATTCCCAGTCTCAAAGGTAAAAGTGCTAAAATTTCTCCATTAAGTATGATATTTGGTTATTGCTCAAATAACAGTGACTAAGTCTGTAATTTTTATTTTGTAATAAAGGGTGTCTATAAAATAATACCGGAAACTGCAGATGTTATTATCTTCTAAGAGAAAGGATTATTTCTTTCATGTTTTGGGCAAGCAGAATAATGTTCTGGTCACCTCAGTCCCTTCAAGAATTAGGCTGAGAGATAGCTGGGAAAACAGTTTGAATTAGACTGATTATGTATCTGAGTTGCCCTTGTATTCTTGTGTATTTTGATTTAGGAACATGACAGATCTTTCTCTGCTCAGCTCGATATATTAAGTACTGACCTTCAGAGCTTTTTAATTAGCTTTTTAGCTTCCCATTCCATAGGGCTTCATGATTTGGACAGTGTTTTGAAGTGAAAACTGACTGTGTGTTTGAGGTTCCCGAAGTTGTCAATTGCATCACTACGGTTTCTGAATGCTAAAATGATTGCTTTCCCTGCCCCCATTAGCCACCTGACAGGACTGACTCTGGATTCTTACCTAACTCAAACTGCACCCAGCATTGGAACACACTGTGTGTGCAAAGAAGCTGTTCAGACTCAGCGTCAGTCCAGCACCCCTTTAGGGCTTTCATCTTTTGCCTGTTTTGTTTCAGGCTCTCTTCTTCTGGCAGCTGTTTCCTCAGGACCCCATGATTGGGGAACATTTCATTCTGCCTTGCAAAAGCTTTCAGCCAAACTTCTGAATTCAGCTGGAGGGGAAATCTGGTTGTGTTCTAGAGTCTCTCCAAGTCCCCAGTTCCCTCAAGGCTCTGGAAACTGTTAAAAGCTTTGCTGGATGTCTCTTCCCCAGAAGGTGCCCTCACCTTGGTCAGACTTCGATCTTCAGTTTTCATTCAAAATCATAAATGAGTCCTCTGGGCCCCAGCCCATCTTACATCCAAGATGGGGAGAAATTAAAATAAGAACAGAAAAAAAACCCCACAAAACAGTTGCTGAGTATCAGCCCACTTCTGACAAGTTTTCCACTTTCTGGAATTTTAATTTATTTGGTTCTCATTATAGTTGACCCTTGAACAACATATGTTTGAACTACATATGTTCACATATATGTGGATTTTTTTCAACGAATACAATACTGTAAATGTATTTTCCTTAAGGTTTTCTTAACATTTTCTTTTCTCTAGCTTACTTTATTGTAAGCATACAGTATATAATACATATAACATAAAAATGTGTTAATAGACTCTCTATGTTATCAGTAAGACCAAGATAAAAGATCTGTGCACTGAAAACTATAAGACATTGATGAAAGAAATTGAAAAAGACACAAATAAATGGAAAGATATCCCATGCTCATGGATTAGAATAAATATGGTTGAAATATCCATATAAACCAAAGCAATCTACAGATTTAGTGCTATTTCTATCAAAATTCCAAAGGCATTTTTCAAGGAAATGAAAACAACAACAACAAAACCCTAAAATTTGTATAGAACCGCAAAAGACCCCAAATAGCCAAAGCAATCTTGAAAAAGAAGAACAAAGCTGACAGGTTCACACTTTCTGGTTTCAAAATATATTACAAAACTATAGTAATCAAAACAGTATGATATTGAGATAAACAGATACATAGATCAATGAAACCAAATAGAGTCCAGAAATAAGCCCAAGCCATAGGTGTTTAGTTAGTTAGGACAAAAGAGTCAAGAATATATTATGAGAAAGGACAGTCTCTTCCATAAATGGTGTTGGGAAAACTGACTAGCCACTGGCAAAACAAATGAAATTGGATCACTATCTTATATACAAAAATCAATGCAAAATGAATTAAAAACTTGCATGTGTGACCTGAAACCTTAAAAATCCTAGAAGAAAACATAGGCAGTAAGCCCCTTGACATCATTCTTAATGATTTTTTGGATTTGACACAAAAAACAAAGGCAACAAAAGCAAAGATGAATGGGACTATATCAAATTAAAAAGATTCTGCACAGCAAAGGAAACCATTCACAAAATGAAAAGACATCCTAAGGAATGTGAGAAAATATTTTCAAATCCTTCATCTGATAAGAGATTAATATCCAAAATACATAAAACTCCTACAACCCAATAGCAAAAAACTAACATTCCAGTAAAAAAAAAAATGGGTAGAGGAACTGAATAGACGTTTTTTTTCAAAGATGACATACAAATGGCCAACAAGTACATGAAAAGGTGCTCAAATCACCAAACCAGATGAGGGATCAGATATGTTGCTCAGACCATTTTTGAAAAATACAATATGCTTCCTCAGACCTTCCTCTGACTAGTGCACATCTCTGCCACATGAAAAATGCACTCACCCTCTCTCTCAGGGCCCTCCAGATTTTCAAACCATTATAGCCTCAGGGTTGGGGTCTAGGATTTCATTATCTAAATCAAGTGTATGTGGAAATAAGGAACCTCAGGTGCGGTTCCTTGATCGCAGCTTTACAGTTAATTCCTTTTTATCTGAAGACGTGGGAACTAAAGAGACAAATTGTCTATTCTATACTACTCAAATACAATGGTGGGATAAACTTAACACATAATGGTGCAGCAAGAATAACTTACATACTTTCTCATTTAAAAAAAAAATAGGATTACTCTTGGCTCTGACTTCCAGGCTCTTGTTTTGCCCTCTGAGTCTTCCTTCCTTTGCAGTAGAAAGCCTATGTGTTGCAGCTGAGTAGTTTCCTCAGCCTGCTCTCTCTCCACAAAAGTTGAGGGAACAAAGATTTCTCTTTATTTAATAGTATCTGTCCAATCCAGACCAAACTGGTATTTTCTCCTCATACTATTATCTTGAAAATTCAGTTTTCCTATGAATGTTAGTGGGATTCAGTTCATTAGACAAAACCTATACCTACAAATCTCATTGAGATCATCCCTTTTAAGTTTACTGGGGGATATCCTTAAGATTCTTATAAACACCTCTCTCTCTCTCTTTTTTTTTTTAATTTGTAAACAACTTTATTTGGAGTTTATTTTCAGTATTGCATTATTGATTTTTCCTTCCATACCAAGTATATGAAAGGAAGTATTTCATGTAACTTTCAGATTCTAAAATAAAGTAAGGAATTGCAACTATTATATATATTATATAATTATATATTATATATGCTATAATTGTATATCTATATAATAGATATGATATATAATATAATTATAATGTATGCCAACAAATGTATTGTCATACTCTTAATTTTTTCTAATCTGGTAGATACGAATGTCATCTCATAGTAGTTGTATTCTCTGTTAATGATGATTTTGAATGTCTTTATATTTTTTCCTTATAATCTGCATATGTGTGTCTTTTATGTGTTTCTTATGCATTATTGATCTTTTTGTAATTGGCAGATAGGAATTTTTAAATACATATTTTGTATGTTCTTTGTCAGAGTGTGACAAATATCTTATTGAACTGTCATTTCATTTTCTTGATAAGTTCTTGCTATATACAGTTAAACAACTCCAATTCCAGTTTAATCTAATCCTTTTTTTATAGTTTGTACTTATGACATCTTTTTATTTTTATCTTTTTTGTTTTTTATTTTTTTAAGATTTTATTTATTTATTTGTCAGAGAGAGAGAGAGCACGTGCACAAACAGGGGAAGGGGCAGGCAGAGCAGGTAGAGGGAGAAGCAGGCTCTCGCTGAGCAGGGAGCTCGATGCGGAACTCGATCCCAGGACCCTGGGATCATGACCTGAGCTGAAAGCAGACGCTTAACCAACGGAGCCACCCAGGCATCCTTATGACACCTTTTTAAAAAAAAAAAAAATATTTCCCTGTCCTAAACACTTAAAGATATTGTCACATTGTGTCTTCTCAAGGTTTTAAAATCTTATTCCTTACATTGTCCAATTTATCTGATGGGAATTAAGTTTTTAAAAATATAATCCTAGGAAAGTATGGTAGTTAATTTCATGTATTAACTTGATGGGCTAAGGGATCCCCAGATAGCTGGTAAAACATTATTTTTGGGTATGTATGTGAGGGTTTTTCTGGAAGATACTAGCATTTGATTCAGTAGACTAAGTAAAGAGATACATCCTTACCAATGTGGGTGGGCATCATCCAACCCACTGAGGGCCCTGATGGAACAAAAAGGTGAATGGACAAATTTGCTGTCTCTTCTAGAGGCAGAACATTTGTCTTGTCTTGACATTGGTCATTGAAGCCCCTGGTTCTAGAGCCTTTGCACTCTGGGACTTAAAACAGTAGCCCCATGGTTCTCAGGCCTTTGGACTCTCCAGCTTGCTGACAGCAACCATGCAAGCAAATTTCTATAATAAATCTCTTCTTATATATATCTGTATGTATCCTATTGGTTTTGTTTCCCTGAAGTCAGTTTCTTTGACTAATACAGAAAGCATACATACTCAGTTTTGTTGTTTTTTTTTTCTCCCAACTGTTCTTGAAGAGAATCCATAGAAGAGTTTTGACTGCAGTATTTTTCTATATACTCATTAAACTTGTTAACCTGTATCATTCTGGGGGGGCGGAGCAAGATGGCGGAGGAGTAGGAGACCTGGATTTTGTCTCCTCTCAGGAATTCAGCTGGATAGGGATCAAACCATTCTGAACACCTACAAACTCAACAGGAGATCGAAGAAAAGAATAGCAACAACTCTCTGAACAGAAAAGCGACCACTTTCTGGAAGGTAGATGTGCGGAGAAGTGAATCCGAGGCGATATTTGGGAGGATAGACAGCGGGGGAGGGGCCTCCGTCAGCCGTTTCTGGCAAGTGATAGAGCCACGGAGCATAAAATTGGAACTTTTAGAAGTCGCCTCCGCTGAGGGACGTCACTCCGGTGGCTAAGCGGGGGGTGGAACCCTCGCGGGACAGTGTGGTCTCAGGACCCTCGGGGTCACAGAAAGACCGGGGGTGCCTGAGTGTGGCAGAGCTCCCAGGTAACGGAGCAGGGAAGCTGGCTGAGGAGGCGGAGCCCAGGCGCGGGCTCTCAGCTCGGGGTTGACACAAACCGTGATCCGCGGCATAGTCGGGCCACTGCGCCTCCAGCAGGGACCCAACAAGCGGCAGATTAAGGGAGACTCACCTTCCTCCCCAGGGAGGAACGGTGCAGGAGTGCACCGCAGGGATCTGCTGGGTTTGGAGACTCCACACGAGGTCGGGTGCCAGAGATAGAAACACGCGGTCACAGGCCGGGTGAGCACGGAGTGTGGCCAGAGACCGGGGAGACGGGAGTGATTGACTGCTTTTCTCTGGGGGTGCGCTGAGGGGTGGGGCCCCAAGTTATCAGCTCCTCCGGAACGGAGATTGGGAGGCCGCCATTTTCACTCTCTGCCTCCAAAGCTGTACGGAAAGCTCACAGGGAACAAAAGCTCCCGAGAGCAAACCGGAGCAGATTACTTAGCCCGGACCGAGCAAGGGCGGGGCAGTTCCACCTGCGGCAAAGACATTTGGGAATGACGGCAACAGGCCCCTCCCCCAGAAGACCAGCAAGAACAGCCAGCCGAGACCAAGTTTACCGATCAATGAGAACGGCAGAACTCCAGCGCTAGGGGAATACTGCACATAGAATTCATGGCTTTTTTACCATGATTCTTTAGTCTTTCAAAGTTAATTTTTTTTTTAACTGTCTTTTTACTTTTTTTTTTTTGAATTTTTCTTTTTCCCTTTTTCAACGAACATCTTATCAATCCCTTTTTTAAAAAACATTTTTATTTTTCATTTTTAGAGTCATATTCTATCCCTTCATAGTAGTTACCATATTTTTGGGATATATATATAAGTTGTTCTCTCTTTAAAATTTTGAGATAGTTTCTTCTAACAGATCATTATATACCCTAAATCTCTAGTATATGGTTTTTTTCTACTCCCCTGCCTGATCACATTCTCTCCCTTTTTTTTCTTTTTTCTTTTTTTAAATCCTCTTCTTTCTTTTTTCAAACAACTTCTTATCAATTCCTTTTATAAATTTTTTTATAATTTCCATCTTTACAGTCATATTCCATCCCTTGATCATATCAACCCTCATTTTTGTACATATATAAGTTTTTCTTTCTTTAAAATTTTGGGAGGCACTTTCTTCTAACAGACCAAAATACACCCCAAATCTAGTGTGTGGCACTGATCTATATACCAGCCTGAGCATATTTGATCACATTCTGTTTTTTTTGTTGTTGTTGATTTGTTTTGTTCTGTCTTTGTCAGTTTTTATCTTTATCTTTTTCTTTTTCTTTTTTTCTTTTTCTTTTTTCGCTCTTTCCCTTTCTTTTCCCACTGCTTCAGGTCTTTTCTGATTTGTTTAGAGTATATTTTCTGGGGACGTTGTTACTCTGCTAACATTTTGTACTCTCATTATTCTCCTCTGCACAAAATGACAAGACAGAAAAAATCACCTCAACAAAAAGAACAAGAGGTAGTACCAACTGCCAGGGACCTACTCAATATGGACATTAGTACGATGTCAGATCTAGAGTTCAGAATCATCACTTTAAAGATACTAGCTGGGCTTGAAAAAAGCATGGAAGTTATTAGAGAAACCCTTTCTGTAGAAGTAAAAGAACTAAAATCTAATCAAGTTGAAATCAAAAAGGCTATTAATGAGGTGCAATCAAATATGGGGGCACTAACTGCTAGGATAAATGAGGCAGAAGAGAGAATCAGTGATATAGAAGACCAAATGATGGAAAATAAAGAAGCTGAGAAAAAGAGAGATAAACAACTACTGGATCACGAGGGCAGAATTCGAGAGATAAGCGATACCATAAGACGAAACAACATTAGAATAATTGGGATCCCAGAAGAAGAAGAAAAGGAGAGAGGGGCAGAAGGTATAATGAAGCAAATTATAGCAGAGAACTTCCCTAATTTGGGGAAGGAAAAGGCATCAAAATCCAGGAAGCACAGAGAACCCCTCTCAGAATCAAAAAAAATAGGTCAACACCCTGACATCTAATAGTAAAACTTATGAGTCTCATAGACAAAGAGAAAATCCTGAAAGCAGCTCGGGAGAAGAGATATGTAACCTACAATGGTAGAAACATTAGATTGGCAACAGACCTATCCACAGAGACCTGGCAGGCCAGGTGCATTCCTAGAGATGTATCAACTCTCTTGAAAGGGGTCCTCTAAGCAAAGAGAGACCCTAAAAGCAACATAGAGCAGAAAGGAACACAGACAATATACAGTAACAGTCACCTTACAGGCAATACAATGGCACTAAATTCCTATCTTTCAACAGTTACCCTGAATGTAAATGGGCTAAATGCCCCAATCAAAAGACACAGGCTATCAGATTGGATTAAAAAACAAGACCCATTGATATGCTGTCTGCAAGAGACTCATTTTAGAACCAAAGACACCCCCAGATTGAAAGTGAGGGGGTGGAAAACAATTTATCATGCTAATGAACACCAAAAGAAAGCTGGGGTAGCAATCCTTATTTCAGACAAATTAGATTTTAAACCAAAGACTGTAATAAGAGATGAGGAAGGACACTATATCCTACTTAAAGGATCTATCCAACAAGAAGATCTAACAAGTGTAAATATCTATGTCCCTAACATGGGAGCAGCCAATTATATAAGGCAATTAATAACAAAAGCAAAGAAACACATCGACAACAATACAATAATAGTGGGGGACTTTAACATCCCCCTCACTGAAATGGACAGATCGTCTAAGCAAAAGATCAACAAGGAAATAAAGACTTTAAATGACACCCTGGACCAAATGGACTTCACAGATATATTCAGAACATTCCACCCCAAAGCAACAGAATACACATTCTTCTCTAGTGCCCATGGAACATACTCCAGAATAGATCACATCCTAGGTCATAAATCAGGTCTCAACTGGTACCAAAAGATTGGGATCATTCCCTGCCTATTTTCAGACCACAATGCTTTGAAACTAGAACTCAGTCACAAGAGGAAAGTTGGAAATGACTCAAATACATGGAGGCTAAAGAGCATCCTACTGAAGAACGAATGGGTCAACCAGGAAATTAAAGAAGAATTTAAAAATTCATGGAAACCAATGAAAATGAAAACACAACTATTCAAAATCTTTGGGATGCAGCAAAGGCAGTCCTAAGAGGAAAGTATATAGCAATACAAGCCTTTCTCAAGAAACAAGAAAGGTCTCAAGTACACAACCTAACCCTCCACCTAAAGGAGCTGGAGAAAGAACAGCAAATAAAGCCTAAACCTAGCAGGAGAAGAGAAATAATAAAGATCAGAGCAGAAATCAATGAAATAGAAACCAAAAGAACAGTAGAACAGATCAACAAAACTAGGAGCTGGTTGTTTGAAAGAATTAACAAGATTGAGAAACCCCTGGCCAGACTTATCAAAAAGAACAGAGAAAGGACCCAAATAAATAAAATCATGAATGGAAGTGGAGAGATCACAACCAACACAAGAGAAATACAAACGATTATAAGAACATATTATGAGCAACTCTATACCAGCAAATTAGATAACCTGGAAGAAATGGGTGCATTCCTAGAGATGTATCAACTACCAAAACTGAACCAGGAAGAAATAGAAAACCTGAAGAGACCTATAACCACTAAGGAAATTGAAGCAGTCATCAAAAAAAATCCCAAAAAACAAAAGCCCAGGGCCAGATGGCTTCCCAGGGGAATTCTACTAAACATTTCAAGAAGAATTAATACCTATTCTTCTGAAACTGTTCCAAAAAATAGAAATGGAAGGAAAACTTCCAAACTCATTTTATGAGGCCAACATTACCTTGATCCCAAAACCAAAGACCCCATCAAAAAGGAGAACTACAGACCAATATCCCTGATGAACATGGATGCCAAAATTCTCACCAAAATACAAGCCAATAGGCTCCAACAGTACATTAAAAGGATTCTTCACCACGACCAAGTGGGATTTATCCCTGGGCTGTAAGGTTGGTTCAACATCCACAAATCAATCAACGTGATACAATACATTAAGAAAAGAAAGAACAAGAATCATATGATCCTCTCAATAGATGCAGAAAAAGCATTTGGCAAAGTACAGCATCCTTTCTTGATCAAAATTCTTCAGAGTATAGGCATAGAGGGTACATACCTCAATATCATAAAAGCCATCTATGAAAACCCCACAGCGAATATCATTCTCAATGGGGAAAAACTGAGAGCTTTCCCCCTAAGGTCAGGAACATGGCAGAGATGTCCACTATCACCACTGCTATTCAACATAGTATTGGAAGTCCTAGCCACAGCAATCAGACAACAAAAAGAAATCAAAGGCATCCAAATCGGCAAAGAAGAAGTCAAACTCTCACTCTTTGCAGATGATATGATACTTTATGTGGAAAACCCCAAAGACTCCACCCCAAAACTGCCAGAACTCATACAGGAATTCAGTAAAGTGGCAGGATATAAAATCAATGCACAGAAATCAGTGGCATTCCTATACACCAACAACAAGACAGAAGAAAGAGAAATTAAGGAGTCAATCCCATTTACAATTGCACCCAAAATCATAAGATACCTAGGAATAAATCTAACCAAAGAGGCAAAGAATCTGTACTCAGAAAACTATAAAATACTCATGAAAGAAATTGAGGAAGACACAAAGAAATGGAAAAACGTTCCATGCTCATGGATTGGAAGAACAAATATTGTGAAGATGTCAATGCTACCTAGAGCAATCTACACTTTCAATGCAATCTCCATAAAAATACCATCCACGTTTTTCAAAGAAATGGAACAAATAATCCTAAAATTTGTATGGAAACAGAAAAGACCCCGCATATCCAGAGGAATGTTGAAAAAGAAAAGCAAAGCTGGCAGCATCGCAATTCCGGGCTTCTAGCTCTATTACAAAGCTGTCATCATCAAGACAGTATGGTACTGGCACAAAAACAGACACATAGATCAATGGAACAGAATAGAGAGCCCAGAAATGGACCCTCAAGTCTATGGTCAACTAATCTTCGACAAAGCAGGAAAGAATGTTCAATGGGAAAAAGACAGTCTCTTCAACAAATGGTGTTAGGAAAATTGGACAGCCACATGCAGAAGAATGAAACTGGACCACTTCCTTACATGTACCACACACAAAAATAGACTCCAAATGGGTGAAAGACCTAAATGAGAGACAGGAGTCCATCAAAATCCTAAAGGAGAACACAGGCAGCAACCTCTTTGACCTCAGCCGCAGCAACTTCTTCCTAGAAACATCGCCAAAGGCAAGGGAAGCAAGGGCAAAAATGAACTATTGGGACTTCATAAGATAAGAAGCTTTTGCACAGCAAAAGAAACAGTCAACAAAACCAAAAGACAACCGACAGAATGGGAGAAGATATTTGCAAATGACATCTCAGATAAAGGGCTAGTATCCAAAATCTATAAAGATCTTATTAAACTCAACACCCAAAGAACAAATGATCCAATCAAGAAATGGGCAGAAGACATGAACTGACATTTTTCCAAAGAAGACATCCAAATGGCCAACAGACACATGAAAAAGTGCTCAATATCGCTCGGCATCAGGGAAATCCAAATCAAAACCTCAATGAGATACCACCTCACACCAGTCAGAATGGCTAAAATTAACAAGTCAGGAAATGACAAATGTTGGGAGGATGCAGAGAAAGGGGAACCCTCCTCCACTGTTGGTGGGAATGCAAGCTGGTGCAGCCACTCTGGAAAACAGTATGGAGGTTCCTCAAAAAGTTGAAAATAGAGCTACCCTGTGATCCAGCAATTGCACTACTGGGTATTTACCCCAAAGATACGAATGTAGTGATCCGAATGGGTACGTGCACCCTGACGTTTATAGCAGCAATGCCACAATAGCCAAACTGTGGAAAGAGCCTAGATGTCCATCGACAGATGAATGGATAAAGAAGAGGTGGTATATATATATACGATGGAATATTATGCAGCCATCAAAAGGAGTGAAATCTTGCCATTTGCAACTACGTGGATGGAACTGGAGGGTATTATGCTGAGCAAAATAAGTCAATCAGAGAAAGACATGTATCATATGATCTCACTGATATGAGGAATTCTTAATCTCAGGAAACAAACTGAGGGTTGCAGGAGTGGTGGAGGGTGGAAGGGCTGGAGTGGCTGGGTGATAGACATTGGGGAAGGTATGTGCTATGGTGAGCGCTGTGAATTGTGTAAGACTGTTGAATCACAGACCTGTACCTCTGAAACAAATAATACATTATATGTTAAAAAAAAAAAAGATAGTAGGAAGGGAAAAATGAAGGGGGGGAAATCAGAGGGGGAGACGAACCATGAGAGACTGTGGACTCTGAGAAACAAACTGAGGGTTCTAGAGGGGAGGGGGGTGGGAGGATGGGTTAGCCTGGTGATGGGTATTAAAGAGGGCATGTACTGCATGGAGCACGGGGTGTTATACGCAAACAATGAATCATGGAACACTACATCAAAAACTGATGATGTAATGTATGGTGGTTAACATAACAAAAAATAAATAAATAAAAATTAAAAAAAAGATGGGCTAATTAAAAAAAAGGTCAGAATGAAATCTGGGAAACTATGGGAAACTAGTTATTCTTGTAATGCATGTCTATTACATTGTGTTGTTAAGCTGTGTTATATGTTATACATTTCTGTTTTTCTTAAGTTTGAAATTTAAAACTTGAAAAGATAGTTTGTTAATCATTTAGGCATCTAAATTAATTTAGTAAGAACATATCTTGCCATCTAATATACTTTGTGGTTGTTGTTTTTCATTATTAAAGTGATAGAAGGGGTGAACAGTTTAGACATAATATATCTGAATTTCTGTAAGGCATTAAACAATATACTTAAAGCAATATGGGATATTGTAGATCAAATGAATTATAGGTTGGCATATTAAGGGTTAATTAATCACCATTCCCAAGTATACTATTAATAGATCATAGTGAATCTAGAGAGCAATTATTGATGGTATCTTATAGAGTTTCTTCTTGAATTTTTCAATAAATGTTTCAGAGGTGAAAATAAGGTGGGGAGAGAAAAGCGAACTGATAGCTATTAAGGGTCTATCGTGTAGGCACTGCTGAAATTTAAATGTGGAATGTAACCTTTTACACATATAATTTATTAAATTTCATTATTAAAGGCAGACAAATATTACTATCACAATTTTTATAGGTAAAAGTGATTATACAACTGGCATAAAAGTTAAGTTTACTGAATCTTTGGAAGGCAAAGTTTAGAATAGCCAAAATATTGCATGTGTAATCAGAATTATGAACTGAAAGTAGCATATGAATTTAGGTAGATTTTGAGATATTTATTGTGTACATTAATACATCTTAAATGTATTAATGTATTAATGTACATTTAATACATTTTAAAATCAGTTGATAACTCAGTTGACAGTTGTTGTTGCCAAAAACAACAGAAGCTATTGCAAATGTTATCTGTAGAAACCCTGATACTATCCAGAACATGGGGATTAACATCCCCATAATATTCTGTTTAAGTCAAGTAGTTTGGCCTATTGCATTCACTGTGAGAGTCTGAGTATTAAGAGACATATTAACTGCCTGCAACGTGTCTAGACTAAAGGGATCAGAATCAAGGGGTTTTTGGAAATTACGCTCTATGTAGAATGATAAGACTAAGAATAAGTATATAAAATGTTGTCTTAAAATTTTGCAGGATATTCCTAGAAAATATACAATATATTCCTTATATCCTATGTCACTTGGATGTCAAAATTAAAGCTATTGGTTTATAGGTAAGCAGATAATGACTCACGTAAGGAAAACAACTTTACAGTAATCGTTGTTCATAAGTGTAAAGTTGCTTCCTGTCAAGAAAAGAGTTCCAACAGAGAATAGATCCCTCTCTAAAGTGTATCTGAATTTGCTGATAGGTGGCAATGGTAGTAGATGTGTATCCTTTTAACTTTAAATCATAGGAAATATTTCTATCCCATTCCATTTGTCTGATATCTGTCAGACACTGTTCATTGTTATCATGAAATAATAATGTATATATAATATATATGATATGTAATGTATGTACATTCATCCTCTAGACAATTGTATCTTAGATGATTTTGCAGAAAGGAAAATGGACTGAGAGGATTACAGGAAATATTATAGCATTTTTCCAATAAAATATGAAGACATGAAAGCAGAAATTTTTTTCCTGTTTTTTCCCCCAAAAACATCTGATGTGGGAAGACTTCTCAGGTTCCCCATTCCATGGGTCTAAGGTAGGGCATTTGTAAATGTCAGAAGGCATTTTTGGTTGCACAAAAAGATAGCACTAGAATTTATTGGGTAGGAGCCAGGGATGCTAAATATCCTGTTTGAATCCCATTAAGAAACACTGTAGGGAATGTTCCACCTTAGCAACTGATCTTTGTTTCACTTACTCATTCAGGAAAAATAATAGTGATTAGTTTTGTTCCAGTTACATGTAGTGATAAGCAAACATAGCAATGCCCAGGACAGATGTAGTAAGGTGGAGAGGGCTTTGGAGCAGAACATGAAACCCTTTGGCATTGGCAGAGCTGGGCTTCTTCACATCCAGCAAAAAGTGTCCTTTTTTCAAAGGCTCTGTGCTTTCTTGGGGAACTTTGGGAGGACTGAAAATTTTGTACTTTCAAGTGGTAATATGCTGTATCACCTCCTTATCTATTTAATCATCTGAGATTCTTTATACTTTTCTTAAAAAAAACTGTAAATACCTTAATTATGTCTGCTTGTGTCTTTCTATTATCACATCAGTGTTTTTCAGGATAACCTGAATCACTCAGGAAAAGGACTACCCAAATCAGTGTAGAGACATTTTAAAAATCAAAGTTTTCTTTGAAAAGACAATCTGTGAAGTTAGCATTGGAATTATTAATTGAGTAAATACCAGTTATTTACTCTATCTTGTTGTTCAGTTGAATAGAGACCAGGGCTGAGATTCAGGAGAAATGTGTCCTATCAATATCAATTTGATTTCTAAAAATTTATCTCAGTATGTTTTTGACTCAATCATATTATTGGCAGGTAGAGATAATAATTGTTAAATATTGTTTTTATGAAAAGACATTTTATGATGGGATTTTTAAATGCTATATAAAAGTAAGACTTTGTTATTAAAGACAGTTTTAGATTATTCAGAATAACTTAACAGATGTTTGGTAGTTTTGCTCTCTCATTTCAAGATGCCAAATATG
Organism: Neomonachus schauinslandi; assembly: GCF_002201575.2. Lineage (NCBI taxonomy): Eukaryota > Metazoa > Chordata > Mammalia > Carnivora > Phocidae > Neomonachus > Neomonachus schauinslandi. Next base: position 67,949,897 of record NC_058411.1, on the reverse strand, counting down.
TAACTAAATCTCCTTGGAATTATGGGATCATTTTATAATAATTTCAGATACTGTTGTATAGAAAGACATGCCTGTGATAATGCACATAAACTAGTCCAATAAAAGAAACTAAAGAATAGATATTAAGCCCACTAACCTTGGGCTTTCTCTCCTCAGAAGCAACACACGCACAACAGAGCTTGTGACACTTCAAAATTCTCATTGAAATTCAGATTATAATAGTAAATAGTATAGAACAAACCACTGAAATCCATTCAGAGCACAGAAAAACAAACAAAACACCAGGCTCCAGCATTGTCAAAACTGTACTGCTGAGTTTAGAAGTCAGGCAAGAAAATCAATTTTCTCTAACACATGAATTAAATGAATAAAAACTCAATATGAAGACAGAGGAAAAATAACCCAGCATTCCTAAGCCAACCTCAAAATGCCCATTTAATGGGAGGAAGAAACAGTATTCATCTGCATGTTTTTACTTTTTTATTCAACTACTAATAGCTAGAAATAGTATTAGGCATTTGAAATACAGAGCTACCTCCAATATGTGGCTTCTATTTTACTGGAAGTGCAAACATATGAGCAAATTCAATATGACAAAGGTTTTGATAAAGGATAAGGTGCATAGGAAACAATTTTAAGAGGCACCTAATCCAGATTGGGGGACCTAGGGAAGCATTAACACCTTGGAAGAGGTGACATCTGTGGTAAACTGAGCCAGTTAAGAATGCATTAATCAGATGAAGTGGTATAAGAGCAAAAGCACACAAAGTAACAAGTGCATAGATGGAAGGTGAGAACCTTGGCTGGCTTGTAATGCAAAAATGAAATAATTCAATATGGTTAAAGCATAGGTTGGAAGCCAAGCAAGAAGTGAAGTTAGAGGTGACCATAGATCATGATGTGTGCCTTTCTGAGTACAGTGAATGTGATGGAGAGTCAGGCATTTAAGGATCTTTGCAGGGAGTTGATACTGTTAGATAAAGTACTGGTCACCATCTTGACCACAATTGATATGAGGATTTTCTAGGTATTATTGCATGCAAATCTTATTTTAATAAAAATAATAGTAAATAGAGGAGTTGAAAGCTGTATTTTAGTACTCCCTATGTTTTGGTTAGGAATAATATAAAGTTGGAAGTCAAGGTCTTCATATATACTGTACTGCTAACAAACCATGAGGTAATAGAAAATATGATACTTTGAATCACTAATTCTTTTTCCTAGACCATCTCACTGCCAGAAAAATTTGCAATTCCACTTGTAAAATGTGGAATGTAAAAAGAAGTCATAACTGCTTTCTATCAATCCACAGAAGCAGTAAGATTAATATGACAGTTATAAATATACATCTCAGAACTGATGGGCAGCTTGCTTACTTAGATGTAGAATTGATAACCTTACAACTGGATGGATGTTATTAAGTATACAAATATAACCTACTTCCCCTACCTATTAGGTAGAATGCATGGTAAAGCTTATGCATGCCTCTTTGAGGGCCAATGATTTACAATAAGGATTTGCAAACGTTGCTTTGGAAATCTGAATCAAAATTTCTGACCACTGTGTTTGCAACAAGATTTTTGTATTTAGAGCTAATTATTGAAACTGCGTGGATACCTCAAATAATAGAAATTATATTTAAAGATGATTTTTTAAAGGCTAGAAATAAACAACAAAAACAGTCTGTAAATTCACCTCAGCCTATGGAATTCCTGCAAGTCTGTATTTTCTTTCACATCAAGACCTTTCCATGTGCCCATTGTGCCTGGCTCACCTGTCTTCGACGTGCTCTTTCCCCTACCTGCTTAATCACTCCAGGAAGCTTTGTTTATCCTCCAAGACATTGTCAGATGCCCTTTTCTTTGTCCCAGACTTCTTATGGGACCTAATTCTCCCTCTTTAGACAGTGAGCTCTTAAGCTTGTACACCGTGAAAGAAAGAATAATTGGAACATGTTTAAAAATTTTTGTAGAATTGAATTGGATTAAGACATATATCTCTTTATAACCAAGAATTGCGAGCAATATTCCTCCTTGCCATGTTATTTGTGAGAGACAAACCACAACTTGTCAAAGTCAAAATCACATGATGATAAGGAATATTTTGTGATTTGAGATAAAGATGCCACATGCAATAAATCACTGTTAAGCAGAATATTTAAAGGAAATTATTTTAATTACAGGAATCCCTCGTTCTTCCTCCATCCCCAAATGATGCCCACATTATTTTTATTTGAAGCCTTATTACAAATGATGTGGAATTTTATCTGTCAACTTTTCTAGTCCAGTCTGTATAGAATAGGAATGCTATCACTGTGGAGTGAAGCATTCCTTGTGTGTTCACCATCTGGTAAATTTCATGGTCTCTACCTCAAAGATTGGGCTAAATCACACTGAACCTAAGACATACACCAAATCCTTCCTTGTAGGGGGCATTATTGATTTTGCTGCCATTTTTTTGTTCACATTAACTTTAGCTTACATTATTCCCTACATAATTTTGAGTATTAATCTATAGTTTTTAAGTATATTTGTTGCTATGCTATATAGATTTGATGCTCAAAATGATAGAACACAACTTGCCTGTCTTATAAAGGAATTTAAAGATAGTGTGGTAGTAATGTTTCAGGATCACTGATGCCAACCCCTTAAAGTAAACAGATGGTTTGCTTTCCTAGCTCTTTGGATGTTAAAAGGTAAATTCCTCCTAAATTCGAGAACTCTCTTTTCTTGGTCAGAAGAAGGGTATGTCTAGGAAGGTCTTTTGTGGAATAAAAGAAATTATGTTTCCTCTTTAGGAAGGACCATTTTTGAATCAACTACAAACTGTTCTCTAGAACTTCCTGCCTAGAGTGTGCTGACATAGAATATAGAACATCTGCATAGTTGTTATGTGAGATTTTCTGGTCTCCCCATGTGATACTGACTTCTGTGTTTGCAAGCATTTTGGAGCAAGTTGAATACTTTTTCATGGAAATGTAGTTTATTTACAATCATCAGCACTAGTGCTGGGACATCTCATACCATCTTATAACCTTTGCATGCGTGTTTTGCCTTATTTTTAAAAAATTCTGACTGTTAGGATCCAGATTTTCCCATTGCACTACCATTTTACCATGACTAGTTATTTAACTTAAAAATGAAGTAAATGAAGAAAAGAAAGAAAGTATGTAGGCCAAATCAAACCAGAGTATCTTGCAATCTTGAAGTCATATAAAAATGCCAGTAGGGATTTTTGAGAACAGATTAATTATGGTCTTGTTTGTTTTGTTTTGTTGCAGATGGTAGCTTAAAGATGTTTCTAGATAGAGACATTCCCCCATGCATCCCCACCTTATTAGGAAGATTGCCCTAGTTACTTTGATATGTGGGAATTTGGGGAGCTTATCCATAGACACATCTCTCCTATAATATTTCTTATATATATATATATATATATATATATATATATATATATATGTGCTAACTGATGCAGTGCCTTATGTCAAAAGATAATAATACAAATTTAGAGCTCAGCAGATATATAATTTAAGTAAGCAATCAAATTTAGTATTTTTTTTAAGGAAAAGAGAATCATGCCTCTACCCAAAAACTAGTTCATCATGAAAAATGTGGGCTTTTTTACTTTACTCACATAAACAAATTTTATCATTCATAATAAAATATGCAGAAAATATATGATGAGAGCTGGCCCATTTTGAAAAAGCAATAAGTAACCTAACATTGTGCTGTAAAAAAACGAGGACAGTTCATCAGGAAGAGGTACTTTCAGTGGCATATTATAGAAAAAAACAAACTTGTTTTCTAAAGCAACTCCACATGCTACAGACTAATTTATTATTACATTATTACTTCCCTCTAAAATTTGAAATAGTGTGGTTGGAAAATATTTTATACTTATCAGGAGTTCTAAATCCTTAAATTTTCAGTGCTTTGCATTTTCAATTCTTTATATACTATAAGGAACAAAATGTTCCAAGCTCTCTCTTTATTTTTATTTCTGTTCAGAGATGCTGCAGAAGCTGTCACAAAGAGGATTATCTAAACATGTGCTGAATTTAAAGCATGTATATGGATAAAGAGATATATGATTCAAGGGGAAAGAACAATACCTCCTGTATGAAGTGCTTTTATCACTATAACTGATTCCATGCAATCATTATTATGCAGACAAGTTGGAAGCAGCTAAATATTGTGAGCTTCTAGCACAACATAATTAAATAAACACATTGTCCTTTGTGTTTCCAGGAAAGTGGCTATAGAACTTGCCGCCTTTGGCCGTTCTCCAAGGCTGGTGGGCATCTGTGGCAGGGTATTTTTGTTCTCTGATGAATGAAAACTGTAATTAACAAATGGTCTAACACTCTGAAGTGTGAGGGGGGAAAAAAAGATATGCTTCAGTGTGTATTAGTTCACATTAGTTCTTTGTTAAGTATTGATATGTTATCCCAACAATATTTTGTGAAATATCCCAGCTGTATAATGAGGTACATGTTTGCAATTGTCACATCATATCTTGGGATACAGCAAGAACACAGTATAAGGGTGTCCAGATCAAAGTCATTTACCTCACAAAGTGTGAAGTTAGATAAGAGATGAAGGTGAAGCTGTTTTGGAAGCAGGAGGCAGGCTATAAAGTAGAGAAAATTTTGTAGGGAGAGAGCAGAGCAAATTCTAGAGAGAGACCAACGATATGAACAAAAAGTGTTATCAGTCCTCAGATATGAGGAAAGAGAGAACATTTAAAATAATGACTAAAACCCACATGAATACAAGGTTGTTTCTCCATGATTTATCTGAGGACTGCAACATAAATAAGAATAACCCTGAATACATAGGAATGGTAAATCCCCCACCCACTCTTCAGTCTTCTTACAAGTGGAGCCACTTGGCCATTATTTAAAACAGAATTCCTCGACCTCGGTGATATTGACTTTTTGGGCCAGATAATTCTTTGTTGTGAGGGGCTGCCCTCTGCATTGTAGGATGTTTAGTAGCATTTATGGGGTCTACCCATTAGGTGCCAGTAGCACCCCCCCCTAGTTATGACAACAACAACAAACATCTGCAGAGATTGCTAAATGTTTCTGGAGAACAACTGCACTCCAGTTGAGAACTGCTGATTTAGAGTGTCTGTCTCAAATGATACAGGTTTCCTAGAACAGAAAGTCTTAAGGGATTGTATGTCAGCATTATTGGTTTTAGCATCAAATTGTCCTTCCTCATAGACTAGTCTTGAGCCTACATTCAACTTCATGAGAATCAGACTCCAGCCTGTGCTTCACTTTTTTTATTTTTTTAAGTGGACTTCTCCAATATCCCTTCTGCCTGTGTCTCTATATTGCTAATTTGAAAATGATTCCATCATTCTAGTAAACAAATCACTCCCTTACTCTTACCAAGGGTCGTTCTTTCTTTCCAGACATATAGTAGCTTTTTTCTCCCCTTGTACTGTACTATAATAATCGCTATTTAAATATTTATGATGTTTTGCTGATAGAGCTGGTTTATTCACCTAGGATCCAAAGTAGGACATGTATTCCATAGATATGACTGTGGATAGAGTTTTATGCTTTCTCCAATGAGAAAACCAGATTTATTGTCAAGGACCAAGTGAGGAATGAGAACATCCACATCCAGCCTGGCCAAGGCAAAGTCATAAGGCACTCAAGGCAGATACTGCATTAGAATTCCAATGCTTCCTTTTGGAGCCAGAAATAAAATTATTGAGCAAATTTATTGAGACAGATGTATTGGAAGTAGTTTGTCATACAATTTCCTTGTGGTAATTTTTTGTTAAAAAGACTAGTGGAGAAGCATATATATTATCACCATGATTCCTTAACAATATCATCTACAATTATTCCTTCTGCCCTTCTATATCTTCTGAAAGAACACTTGCTGGCCAAAGTGGATTTTCAGAGCATTTGTTATCTAACTTGAATGCGAATGGGGACAAGAAAAGCTTTGTTTTACATCTGTAGGATTCATAGCTGTGTACTTTGTTTAAAACATCTAGTAGGCTTCAAAACAACCATTGATATCATATTATTTCCCCTGTATGTTCTGTTCCTACTTCCCTCTCTGTTTTGCTCTCCACTGATGACCAAACTTTGTACTTAATTGAAAAATCAGAAATAATCAGACATGTACTTTTTTACCTTCCCATCACAAAACTTTGAACTCTGTGTCTGTAACCCCCTACACTGTCTGATATACCCACTGTTACTTTGGATGAAGTATCCCTCTTCCAATTAAACATGTTAGGGTGTATCATGCATTCCACCTTCTCAAAAAAAAATGTGACCTCTGTAATTACCCACCTCTTTCCTATTCCTCTAGGGAGATAAAGGAAGACTGAACTAAGGTTATTTGTGGGACCAGAAAGAGTACCCAGATGAGAGATGTGGTGGAGTGAAGATTGTAACACATTTTTCTAAACAAGCAGAGAGTGCCATGAATTGGACCTGGGGAAATAAGAGAGGAACATTAATCTTATGATCTTTGATTGATTCACACACACACATGCGAAATTACTTCATATCTTTCCCAGGTAAAGAGAGCTATTGTGGCTTTCTATGCACTTATGAACTTTCTAATGCATCCATGAATTCTTCAATGATGTTTATTTCTAGAAGGATCCTTTTACTTTTTACCTCCCACCTTTGGCAGAACCTTTTTCACATTCTAGTTAAAATTGTGCTCGAGGGCGCCTGGGTGGCTCAGTTGTTAAGCGTCTGCCTTCGGCTCAGGTCATGATCCCAGGGTCCTGGGATCGAGTCCCACATCGGGCTCCCTGCTCCACGGGAAGCCTGCTTCTCCCTCTCCCACTCCCCCTGCTTGTGTTCCTACTCTCGCTATGTCTCTCTCTGTCAAATAAATAAATAAAAAATCTTTAAAAAAAAAAAAAAAATTGTGCTCGATGTGGGGCACCTGGGTGGCTCAGTAGGTTAAGCATATGCCTTCAGCTCAGGTCATGATCCCAGGGCTCCTTGCTCAGTGGGGAGCCTGCTTTTCCCTCTCCCTCTCCCCCCCACCCCAGCTCATGCTCTGTCTCTCGATCTGCTGTCTCTCTCTCTCAAATAAATAAATAAAATCTTTTTTTTTAAACCTGTGCATTATGGATAAGGGTGATTCATATATTCACCTCGATAATGGAATCCCAGTGTTTTCTCTTTGTGATGGTGGAGGTTTTATTTTCTTGCACTAAATTACCAAAATAACTGTAAGGGCCTTGGAGGGAGAAATATAAAAAAGAAATCTAAAATGATGGTTGTGACTAAATTTCACATGATCCAATGATTAATTCTTCCAGTATATAGTTTGATAATATTTATTCCTTTCCCTATTGAGTTACTGTATCAAAATATTAGACTTGTTTTTCATTTTTCTAATTTTTAAAAAAAATTTAAAGATTTTATTTTATTTATTTATTTGAGAGAGAGTGCACATTAGCAGGGTGAGGGGCAGAGGGAGAAGCAAGCTCTCTGCTGAACAGGGAGCCCGATGCGGGGTTGGAGCCCGATGCGGGGTTCGATCCCGTGATCATGACCTGAGCCAAAGGAAGCCACTTAATGGACTGAGCCACCAGGTGCCCTGTTTTTCATTTTTCTAAAGCTTTTTTTTTTTTTTAAGATTTTATTTATTTGACAGAGAGAGACACAGCGAGAGAGGGAACACAAGCAGGGGGAGCGGGAGAGGGAGAAGAAGGCTTCCCGCGGAGCAAGGAGCCTGATGTGGGACTCGAACCCAGGACCCTGGGACCACGACCCGAGCCGAAGGCAGATGCTTAACGACTGAGCCACCCAGGCGCCCCAAGCTTTTTTGTTTTTGTTAAAATTTACTTACCAGCACATAGCTTTTATTTAAGAAATTAAAAGTGTTATAACTGATATTAATCTACTAGGTTCTTCTCTGAAATTGATAGCCATGATCTCTATTCCAATTTGAAATTGCAGAATTTAAATCTGTTGGATTCCACCAGTTGTCAGTATCTATTGATTTAACAATCTTGAACATACAGCATTGCTTCCACACAAACACTGATACGCATATACAATTTCTATAAATGTTTATAAACTGTCACAAAATGATAGGATTTGTAAGGTAAATCCCATGAGATCACTTTATAAATATAATGAGTTGTGTTTATACACTTCTTTTTGTATCAGCTGCTCATCATAGACTTGGAAGAGGGCAATGAAAAAGGACCAATGAAAGATACAAGGGAGGCAAACCAGTAACTGCAATAAGTTAGCAGAGTAAAAAAAAATCTTTAAAATTAATATCTACTTCTATTTGATCTCTATGGTTGAATGAGCATATATCAATTTCTTGGGACAGTATTGGTTTCAAATTGTGTGTCATTTTCCCCATGAGCACACTTAAATCAAATTATTAGTTGAAGGTTTGACTTAGAATATATTGCTACTCTATTTCAAATGAACTCAGACTCAAATTTTTAAAGTTTCTATAATCAAACGTGTTCTGAATCTATGTTCTAAAACAAGTAGAGGTAAATACTTGAATAGAGATGCCAAGGTGTGCTGAGTGCACTATGTTTCTTACATTTCCTTATAACATCCATGGACACTATTCTCAATGAAACCTGAATGTAAAAAGTGAATAATTCTCTTTGTAAAAATCATAGAGAAAAATGAGATGATTTGAGATTACAGAAATTATTAAAGAGACAGCATTAGCCTTTAGGTTTGTCTGGAGATAATTGCATCATGGCTAGCAAAGTTTTCTAGGTTTTGTACTGTGTCTTAACTCTTCATCTAAGCTTTAATTTATTCCTCACCTCTGTGTTGATGAAAATTTACACACACACACACACACATATATATATAACATTTATAATATATATATATAAACTTTTGAGGCCCCCAGTTGTCCCAGTTTTTAAAAATTAATTTTAATTTCTCTTTGAAAGATTCACAGTAGTAAAATAACCATTGTAAAACTATGTTTTGTCTTAAATTTTGGCTCTTGGTTTAACATAGAAACTTCCTGGAATAAGTGCTCTCTAAAACACAAATTCCTGGGTGCCTGGGTGGCTCAGTCGGTTAAGCGTCTGCCTTTGGCTGAGGTCATGATCCCAGAGTCCTGGGATCTAGTCCCACATAGGTCTCCCTGCTCGTCAGGGAGTCTGCTTCTCCCAGAACCCCTCTCCCTGCTCATGATCGCTCTCAAATAAATAAATAAAATCTTTAAAAAAATAAAAAATAAAACACAAATTCCTTGAAAGTTTCTTCATACAATGAATTATATCAATAATTTCAAATTATGCCATAATCAAAATTTTTCAGTAATAAAATATCCAGACTAGTTATAACCACATAAGATTCTGCTGTAATAATATGTTGCACTACATACTTTAAAAATGTATTTGTTAAAATAGGTCAAAATTGAATTTTTGTATTTCTTTTGCAGCTACTAAGAGGCCTAGTGACTGTGGTTCTTAGTATTGATTGTTAAGCAGAGTAATTTCTTAGACCCCCAATTTCACATATAAAAAGCATCAAGAACAGAAATCCTATTCATTTTCATTCCCTCAGTCATCCTGTTAAAATAGCATGAATTTTCCTTACAGTATTCCAAGAAGGATGATCAGGTACGCTTGTTGGTCCAACAAAGCAACAAAACAGGCATTAGCATGAGGCAGTGACCTGGGAATTAGAAGATAGAAATTTTGTTTCTGCCTTCATCACTTGTTCATTTTGTCACTTGACCGTTACTCCTTCTCTATGAGCCTGAGCTCTGATGTCTACACAGTATCTTGTGGAGTACAATAGATCCAGGAGATCCTCAGGAAATATTAAATGATGATAAATGGTCATGGTTAACCTGTCTCTGACCTGTTGACTACAGAGTGTGCTTTATGACTGAATAAACAAAAGGCTTTGAAATTGTGGATGGACTTTTTTTTTCTTTCCTAGCAGTAGTCAGTGTATTCTCTGCTTAATTATGAGTTGGACATGGAGGAAATTATACACAAAGACAGTGGACATCTAGATCTTTCTTTGATGTGCTTACTTTTTAAAGCAGTTCCTCATCCTCTTCTGCTGTTTCCTACCCTTCTTAAAGGTTTATGGAAAACAGCAGATATGAAGTTAAATATAATGTAACTTTTCTGGTACTGTAAGGTTATTCTAAAGTTGCCTTTCTCTAATAATATTTTTGAACTTTTGAATAACTTTCATTTCATTTCAGTCCAGATGTGTGCCTTATATGTTGCATGTATTTTATGAGTGGTTTCATCTATCTGTTTGTTTATTTACTTGGGGCATTACTCTTACAACACACAAACTAGTATTGTAAATGGGCTGAAAAGGATAATGCATTGTCCCAAAACAAGAACTAAGTTCATACTTGATATTCGAATATGATTGGCTTTTTCAGATGTAAAATCATTTCAAAGGTGGGTTGGTAGGCAAGCCCTTAAACTATCTTGCACCTCTCTAAAATTCAAGCTACATTTTAAAATAAATGTACTTTAAAATTTGAAAAGATTTAAATCTCTATTTGTAGGATTTTCTTTTAAATGGCTCTGTTGTTTTGCTCTGTTTTAGGTGAAGCAATTCTTTCAGCCTTACTTTATATTCTCAGGTTATCAAGATAATGGGTTTCATCCTTTTTTTTTTAAGATTTTATTTATTTATTTATTTGAGAGAGAGAGATAGTGAGAGAGAGCACGGGCAGGGAGGAGAGGGAGAAGCAGGCTCCCTGCGAGCAGGGAGCCCAACATAGGGCTCAATCCCAGGACCCTGAGATCATGACCCGAGCTGAAAGCAGACACCCAACCGACTGTGCCACCCAGCCGCCCCGGGTTTCATCCTTTTAATTGATCTCAATTCTTACCTTTTTATAAGAATTTATTATTTTCACAACAATAGGGGAGAGCCATTCTTTATCAAAATGCAGCTGTCTGATATTTATTGAAATAAACATATTTCTGATAGCATTTCTCAGAATCTAAGAAAAAGAATTCTCTGGCTGTTTTTTCATTTTTGCTTGTGTTTATGCTAACTTTGTTTTTGGTATATGATATGTTTTCTCACTTTTAAATCAGTTTTATGTTTCTTTATTGACTGATAATGCTTCTACACAAAAACAGAACATTGCAAAAATACTCAGCAGATAGTGACAAGGTCTGAAAGTCTTCCTGGAAAGTCAATAGTTGGAATTCAAAAATAGTTAGATCTTGTGTATAAGAGGCATTTTTCTTATTTCTACTATACCTGAGAGGAGATTTCACTTTATATGCATAGAACAAAGTCTTTTGTATGTATTAAACCAACTTTATGACAACAGGGAATCTTTGTGGGTCTGAAAAATCAATGAAATATTTATAAGAAAAAATAGCTCCTGAGAACATGCAGTCCCCGGTCATCATCCTGTGTTATAGGTGATGGCTTCAGCCATTTTCAAGTTACCAAATATAATTTACTACTATAAAATTCTCCTCATCACAAAGCTGAGCTCTTTCCAAATTGATACAAGTTATTGCCCTGCAAGGAGGTAATGCCCATCTCCACTCAGAGCTCAAAGAGTTAATGTTCAGCACTTGGGACGAATTTGGCTGCCTGAAAGAGCCCCTGGAGCAGTAATGGCTCTTTTCTGGTGATCTGTATATCACTGCACTTAAGTTCTAGAATGCCCAGAGTGCTTCAGATGTGGATTTATTTTGTTACTGGGCTTAATGCACCCACTTGAATATTTAGATAAATCACTTTTCTGTCAAACAAATTTGTTTTTTGAATATCAAACACTTAAAAATAATGCTGATAAATAGGCAGTGAATACAATTTTTCTCTGCTTGATCAGGTTTTTTTTTTTTTCTTCCTTATTCTGGAACCACTAAGATCTGTATAAGTCTTGACATCCATTTTGAACTGGAGCAGGTATAGATCAATAAGAAATATATAGGCACAGATGGACAGACAAACTGACTGGTTTTACCTGGCTGGGTTTGCACAGCTGTCACGTGTGACCATGCAGCTTGGGCATCACGTAATTCTATAGAGAGCCCTGGTCACCTCTAGTCTCTGTCTGGGTAGTGCACAGTTGGCATGACAATATGTGGAGACATCGACACAGATAGATTCAAAGCAAGTAAAGAGTTTGATTAACCCATTATTATAAAACTGCTTAACATTTCCATAGCTGGTTACCTGAGTAAATCAGACCCTTGCCTGATCTGATTACTTTCTTTTCTTAATGGCCTTTGATCTTAGACTATAAAAAACAGAATTAAGAGTTCCTCTAGTTCAAACTTCATACTATCTAGGAATAAAGTAACACTCTTATCATCCAGGGACTGAACTAAGCCACATAACTAGTTAGTGGTTGTCAAAGCTACATACAAAATCCAAGTCTATAGACTTCCTTTCCAGTGATCTGTTTTCAAAACTCTATGCTCTCTTTAGCTTATTAATGTGTTGACAGCCACCTCTCACCTGAAGATTATAAAATACAACACAGGGAAGTGACCTTACAATAATAGAATCCTGGTTTTAGTCTCTCTTCAAGTCCATTCTGCTATAGGGATTCCGTAGTTTTGATCTTGGCTTGTTAACCTCATTAGCATTGATTCTCAACACCTGTGCCTTTGGTTAGTTGGGGACCTAGGGTGTATGACTTCTTTGTACCAGAGCCCACAACCAATCATCATTTCTCTTGTGACCTAATAGAATATGAAGAGCCAGAAATAGTGAATCTGGAATCAGTTATGGATGTTGAACAGGTTATAAAAATTTTGTGTATAATATATATATAATATATATTAACTTTGTGTAATACATATATATTTCATGCAACAGAGGTTTTGGACAATAGGCGAAGCATGGCAAAATAATTTTTCTTTCTTTTTTTTTCCTAGTGAGGCTGATGGGGTTTTGTTTACTTTCCTAATGAGATGCTGATTTACATGTTTTGGAGAACCACTTACTCTGTGTTCTCTGTGCATGGTTTCAGCCTTGCAAATCTGAATTGGAGGCATGCATGAGTCCAGAGCAGATGTGTGCAACTGGGCAAACCGTTCTGCCATTGCTCTTCCTTGGAATGATAATCCACATGCCGGGATTTCAAATGAGTTTAATACACATTTTCTTTATTAATGGAAAATGGCAGAGTGTAGGAGACTGAAACAGTTCGTGCTTTGCTTGATTAATTAATAAGGGACTCTCTTTTCCCAGCTTCAACTCATTATGCTAATGAAGTGTCATCAATTAAGGCTTTCCCTTGATTATTGAATCTGTCAGGTAGCACTCAGTGAAAATGCTGCATTCCTTTGCTGTCTGGGTGGAATTGCCATTACAGCCCTTTATGAACTGCTCCTTCCGTTAGCTGCTGTTTGTTCTTTCTCATTATTGTGTCTTTTTCTTGACCTTAAGAAAGATGATTATGGAAAGCTTGGAATAAACTGGAAAATGTTATCTCTGGGAATATGGATCAAGAAAATGTGGTAACAGAAATATATACACCATTCTTCATTCAGAACTCATTTGTAATTAATGATACAGTAAAAAATGAATCAAAAGAATTCAGTGAACTTTCTGAAGTCTTTGACATTAGATTAGATAAGCAATTCCAAAATAAATGGTCATTAACAGTTTCTCACCCTACTATTCAAATTAAATTTTGAGAGGAAGGGTTTTTTCCTAAGGGAAATACTCTGATAACAAAAGAGTATGTATTTAAATGTTTTATTCTATTCACGTGAAGTTCTAATTTGTTTACAAATATTACTTAGATTTGTATCCAAGGTGAATAAGGTGACAAAATGTAAAAAGAATAGAGTATAACCAAATACAGCCTCTAGATCAAGTTTAGGAAACATTTTTATGTGTCTTAGTAGCCTTTGCTCTTCACTGAAGATGAGGCTTTTGGTATGGATGAATTCTATCCACTCATGTTGCCAAATCCACTCATTAGGGAACACCTTACTTTAAGATTAGATAGTACCCATTAATGAGAGACTGTTAAGCCATTCATTAAAGATTATAAGTAATGGAATACCTGAGTAATGCATTTACAATCACCTATCCCATCTCGGTTTTGGAAATGCACATCTTAGGGGAGCAACATTGACGCATTTGTTTAATTTTCTCATTTCATTTAACCTAAAGTAAAAAAAAATAGTTTTATATTTTTATGGAACATCTCTGGCTTTAGGGGCAATAAATTTTAAACCAGTGGTGTCATCTGTTTAATTAATCCATCAATGTCTCTGTTTCCCTAACTGTAGAATGAGGAGATAATGTTCATTCCTGGATACTTTTCTAGAGATTTTGGGTATAAATAAATGGGAAAGAAAATGGGATACTTTACTACTTGCTTTTAGGGAACACATTTATATTCTGGTGCTGTGAGTTTTAAAATTAGAGGAAGACATTTGATAGAGCTTATTGCTGAGTGTATTGATGCTTAGTTACCTCTATCAGTTATACTAAAGTTTAATTCTCTTTTCAGAGAGCACTCCCTTTCTCTGCTTTCAGGAATAATGTTTCCAGTTCAGTGGAACTCTAGAGGTGCTGTCTTCAAGTCACATCTTTAACTCTCTCCTGGGTCCTAAACCTATGACAGTGCTGAGGAAAGACTGATTCATAAAGTGAACAAAGTGTGCTGCTGAGCAGAGGCAGTATGGACTGCCTCAACAAGGAATCCCTGCATTATCTTCTCAGAAGGATTCTGGTAAGAAATTTATCTAAATCTAAGGATGGACAGGTGGGAGGTTGGTATTCAACAGAATTCAGGACTCACACTGTAGCAGTGCTACTCCTTTAGAGGACTAGCCCCAAGGAGCAGATTCCCCACATGTGGCCCTGCACAAGGGCCATCCACTCAACCCTCATGGCCAGGGTTCAGTTTGATCATCATACTTGCATTTACACATATGGTTTGGAGACATGGTAAAATAACCTTTTAAAAACAGAAACTAGTGGAAGATCAAATTTCCCAAGTAAAGGAAAATTGGTTTTAGATTTTAAATCCAAGCCACAGTGCATGCATTCATTGTCATCATTTTAATCTTCTATTCATTTTGTTTTGTTTTGATATCAAAGTCATGATGATTGACTATGTAGGGTGTGATGGACCGAAAGATATCTTTTAGAATACATTACTCTCCATAAGTTTCTTCTTTTTAACAATAAAACTTCACTTTCATTGTAAAAAAACAACTTAATTTCAACTTCTCAACAAAGGTACATGTTCATGCTGTCATTAAATTTGAAGTTATTTATAACACTGCAATGTAGGTTGAGTGAGAGAAATAGAAAAGTATCATAGGTTTGAGGATATGAGATATGACTGTCATTCATAACTAAAGTCATGCTGGGTGTATAACATAATCTCATCGTGTCTCGCCTGGTTTGAAATACACACTAAAATGTGTGTAGAGAGGAATGCCGTATTTATGAATTTTAATTATTTCTAGCGAAAGAAACTTCAGGGCCTGAATATATATGAAGTTTGCAGAGCAACAGATAAACAAAAGGTATTTTTTCAGATGGACAATGTTATGTGTTTAGTCAATAACCAACAGTTAACCGAAAGGCAATAGGATATAAACAGTTTAATAATCATGTATTATAAGAACGCACTTTACTCGGGGTGCCAATGGGTCACTTGTTCCTCTAATACAATTTGTTTTTCGTTGGAATTGAGCATTATGTGAGACACAGCATAGAGAAGTAGTTAAATATGTAAACCCTGGAGCCAAACAGCTGGGGGATGAATCCTAGCTCTCTCCTCTTTACTGGCTGTGTAAACATGAGCAATCTCTTCTTCCCATGCTTCATTTTCCTCTTGCATAATAGTAATATACCTACCCTGTTTAGTTATGTGGATTAAATGAGTTAATAGATGTTAAGCTGCTAGAATTATGTTGATGCTGATTAAATGCTATAGAAGTATATGCTATTATAATATAGGGCAAAATATTATACTGGCAGTTTTGACTGAATTTTAGGATCGGATAGATAGATGTTTATATTCTATCACTGTAGGTAGCTTTATTATTTTATTTTTTGTTTTTGGATCTTGGGTAAGTACTGAGAGTATTGAGCCTCGATTTTCTCATCTGTAAAACAGGCACAATGACAGGATCTACCATATGTTTCATGAAGATTGAATAAGCTCTGTTAATCATTGCTTAATAAATATAATCATTATCTTTAATTTTTATGTACATATGGAATACCTTTGCCACACTGATATTGTTTATGGTCCTTGGCCACATTCAGGATATGTTAAAATCCCTTTGTTTCAGATGTATAAACTAGAAAGAGGAGTAATGTAATATACTCCACAGTCAATATTAAATATGTACTATTTACCATGTATTTTGCAGTCCAGTGTTCTTCTCCCTTGCCACAACAAACCCCTGAATTATATCAGTAAAACAAACATGACAACCCTAACAGAAATGAATTATGTAGACACATAAAGTCCTTCCTACTGTTAAAAGTACTGGTTTTCTTAAAAAAGGAAAGTAATATCTGCCTTATGACTGGTATAATTGTATCTAAGCCACAGAGTGATCAGAAATTAGAGCTTTATTGAAACTTGAAATTTTCCTCTCTGCCTTTTTTTTTTTGACAAGATGCACATTACTCTTGAAACAAAATATAAAACCTCACAGCATAATAATAATTTCATCATCACTGATATCAAAACATGTATAAGCAAAGAGACAGTGACCAGGGGAATATATATATTCATTCAAAAAACTGAAGGAAGAAGTCTTTCCTTTCAAATTATAAAATGTAAATTATGAATGACTATAAATTCAGTGTTACTGTTGCTCTCTCTGTTAAACATATTTTACTTTTACTTTTCTTTACCCTTAATACTTTTATATTTTTACATATATTTGATTCCTCATGAGTTATGCAACCACTTTTGAGAAATTCAAAAGTGAGGTGAAGACCTGCTCACCTTCTCTTTTTTTTTCGGGGGGCAAAACTAAGGCTCTTTTTTTGATTTCCCTTGCAGATTGCTGTGAATGTAACCAAGTATACTCTGGTAAAATGTGAGGAAAGTGATATGCACATTTCTGGGTCCATCTTATAAAAATCACCCATGAGCATTGCTTTATATTTCTTCCCCTTTCTTCTGCCCTAAATAAAAACTCCTAGAGTGCCCCTACTCCCAGGATTGGTCATTGCCTAGGTATGTCCCAAGACAGTTTGCATGAGAATGATACTATTTTAAATTATTACATGTTTAGCTCCCTTTTCTATAGCCCAGCTCACCCTAACTAGTAGAAAAATGATATTATCAAAATGGAGTGCTCCTGTGAGAAAATTAAAATGTGTTCTAATGTAAAATTTTGCTCTAACAACAAAAAACAAATGGAGGTCATGTGGTAGGTGGTGAGAAAAGATGGGCACAGCAAGTGACAAAGTGGAACCGGGGGCTATGTGGTGGCCAAACATCTTGAAAACTTTCACTTGTAATCATTTGGGAGGTAGAACAAATGCCTGCTGGACCCATAGCTCTAGGGTGAGTGATGAGAAAAAGCTAGAATGTTTATAAATGTGTGACTGTTATTTGCTACACTGAGCCATGTATTATGAGAAAGTTGAGCTCAGGCAAGAATTAGCTGGTTTTCAACAGAGATTGAAGGGAATAGAGAAAGCTAGATTAAAAGCATCGTAGGGTTTGAAAACAAAACTTCTCTGAACCCTGAACAATTAGAGATAAGACTGAAAAAAGCTCTGAGGACCAGCAGCACATTAAGACACTATTATAATCAAAGAGCTTCAGCTCCTGCGAAAATCAACTTGAGAAGGGCCATCTTCTCCTGCACCCCTGCTGTTTCAAATGACCTTAAAGCAATATTGGTGAGAGAGAGAGACAGAGGCAGAGAGAGAGAGATAGAGAAAGAGGAAGAACAAAGAAATAAAGCCAGCTTAATAGAGCTGACTTAAAAATTATGGCTAGGAAAAAATTTTGGCAGCATTACTGGAACATGGAAATGACTGGAACGTGGAACTTTATCAGAAGCATATACATTTTTAATGGAATTATATTGTCTCAGAAACCACAAGCCCATAAAATTATTAACAATTTGGGAATTTCAGTGATACGGGTATGGGGATTTGGGCATTATTCTTTCAACTTTTCTATAAGTCTGATGTTATATTAAAAACTTGAGAAGGGCCATATGCACCCCAATGTTAATAGCAACAATGTCCGCAATAGCCAAGCTGTGGAAAGAGCCGAGATGCCCTTCAACAGATGAATGGATAAAGAAGATGTGGTCCATATATACAATGGAATATTACTCAGCCATCAGAAAGGATGAATACCCAACTTTTACCTCAACATGGATGGGACTGGAGGAGATTATGCTAAGTGAAATACGTCAAGCAGAGAAAGTCAATTATCATATGGTTTCACTTATTTGTGGAACATAAGGAATAGCATGGAGGACACTAAGAGAAGGAAGGGAAAAATGAGGGGGGGTGGAATTGGAGGGAGAGATGAACCATGAGAGAATATGGACCTGAGAAACAAACAGGGTTTTAGAGGGGAGGGGGGAGGGGGGATTGGTTAGCCCGGTGATGGGTATTAAGGAGGGCATGTACTGCATGGAGCACTGGGTGTTATATGAAAACAATGGATCATGGATCACCACATCAAAAACTAATGTGTATTGTATGGTGATTAACATAACATAATAAAATAAAAAAATAAGAATAAAATAAAAATTTAAAAAGAAATCCTCATCTCCCTGTAATGGGGCAAAGTAGAATGTGATCATCACATCCAGTCAATGCCAGGAATTTCACCAGCAGGGAAATAGTTGACCAAACTGTGAAATTTCCAAGTAGGATATACTTCATCCCACTCACTTCAGATGTAAACACTGAAGACAACAAGGAGGGACTTCTCAAAGGGCAGAGCCAAGGGCCACAGGATACACTGAAGAAGAAGGGAATATCCACCCAGAAAGCAGACTGGATATAATCAAAAACTTTCTTTAGGTCCCTGGGAAGGGGCTTTCCACGATGACTACCTTGCCAGATTCTATCCTACCATAAACTAGGAACCGTGATGTGTTTCTCATTTTTTCCTTTCTTAAACAGGAGTTTTCATACAACAACCCACTTTTGCCCTAATGTTGAGTGTGGAGGGACTCATAACTTCTCTCTCAATTCATAGGTCATTAGAGTATAAGGAACCAAATTCAAACCTAATAGACTTTGGGCATACTTCCCTAACTAGTGGGTAATTATGTTGTCTCAGTTGGGCAGGAGTAAATATGCACATGGGTGGAGGGACCAACTTGGGTGGCGGCTATTTGCAGGCATCCAAGAAAACATGTTCTTCTTTATCCTAAACTACATTTTCCAGCTTCTCCTGTACATGCACCTATAGTCAATTCTGTGAATACCCCTCCCCTGCGCCCCCCCCCCCCGATCTCTTAAAAGTACGCCTCCATGCTCATTTCCCATTCTGACTAACTGGGAGTATGATCTCCAAGGCAACCTTGCACACTCCATATTGAAGTTAGAGAAGTCGCCCTCAGTTTGGATTCTCAAGTGATTTGGTGGAGGAGACATTCCCCATACCCTGTAAACTTGGAAATTCCATGGAGCAAGAAGTAACTTCCCATCATGCTGATCTTTTATATATCTGGGTCCAGTTGTTTTTTTAGCCTAGCCTACATAATAAATACAAAGGATAAAATCTATAAAATCTAATTGGAACTGTAAAGATCGAAGAAATATTTTAATCTAAATTTAAAACTGGTTAGAGGGTTAATTTAAATATCTCAAACTACGTCTAACATGTTTCAAATTTTGTAAATGAAAGATAAAATTAGGCTAAAACACCTTTTAAAATGATAGGTTGTTTAGATTTCCTTACACTCTACTGATGACACTTAAAACACATCTTGAGTTTATCTTTGTCCTAATTTTAAAAAAGAAAAGCTGAAAGATACTCCCAAATTATTTTGTGACTGTATCTAGAAAGAGCAGAAAATGCTAATACTACTTGTCACCTTGCTACTGTATTCTAGGATACTGAAGTGTTAGAAGTCTATTATCATGTCACTTGAAAATAGTTTTTTTCACTACTGAATAATCTTCATATCCCTGGAAGCAGAGTTTTGTCACTGTGATTCAAAATGTACTTTAGCAAAATATTTTTTGCAAACCAAGAAGAATGTAATAGAGCTTACTGTTCATATTTATTCCAGCTAGATATACTTTTCCCTTATAAACTCCATTATAGAAAATCAGTAACACGAAAAGGAGGTAAGTGTACCCAAATATTAGCTATTAATCTAATACAGAAATAAAAATACTTAAAATGAAGCTTTATGTCAGCAAATACACTTTAAATTTCAATTTCTGTTATATTAAAATTGTTCTTGTTTTCATGGAGAAATTCTTTTACATTTTTATTGTATTTTCAGATTATCTCAATTGGAGTATCAGGGGCCAGTTTGTTTTTGTTTTGTTTTTTTAACTCATTTTATTTTTCTTGATATGTCCAGGAAGTTGAAAAGTAAATTAGGAAACATAATGTTCTGGTGAAAAAACATCAGGTCTTCTTGTGCTGAGGTAAATGCAAGCAGTAATTCTGCGCTGCAGTTATTACTACAGAATCAGTAAGTATAGAACTGGAAAACAAATGTATCTTGCTGGAGGTTTAATCAACCGGCAATCTCCAGTAGTGTCCTTCTGGGTAATAGTGTCATTTTTATGAAGAATTTATTAACTTATATTTTATTTTTGAATCAGTGCATGCAAGAGCAGTGTCATTATTTAATAGTTATACCCTGCTAATTTCCATATAGATCATGTTCTAAAGGTACATCTAGGAATGAGAGGACAAAATGGAGGCAGGACCAGATTTCCCCACAATATATATTAAACTTTAGAGTTAAAGCTGTTACTCTTTTAAGCAATTAAAATGTGATAAATTATGTAATAAAATGTATGTCCTAGAGGTTTACAACATGTTCTTGTTAAAAAAAAATAATAAAACTAATGCATATTCATTCTAGGAGGTTAAAAAAAAAGAAAATTTACCCATAATTCTACCAAGGTATAATCATTTTCTGTCTAGCTTCTTTCTTCCTATCTATCTATCTACCTATCATACATCCCTCTATCATTTATCTCATCTGTTCTTTTAGACTTTCTAAGTTTGTATGTGTATGTATATACCAAATTGGATTATACAATTTATGCAATTTTATCTTCTTTGTTTACTTCACTATGTTGTGAACATTTTTTCTATCACTAAATATTCTTATAAAATAGAATTTTAGATAGCTTCATGGAATTCTTTATATAGATATACTATATATTCATCTATTTACCTATAGTCAAACACTATTTCTAATTTTGTCTCTTACTAAAACTATTTCTGTAAACATTTTTTGCATAATTCTATAGCCCAGTTTTTACTATTTTATAATTATAGATTCTTAGAGATGAAATTGCTTGGTCACCAAGGAACAGCCTCTTTTAAAGTGTCTTGACTTTAACTGCCAAAGTGACTTCAGACTAGATGTACTAATTTAATTCCAACCTACAATACCTAAGAGGACCTGTTCATTGTACCCGAGCCAATATTAAGTAGTACTCTCACTATTAAAATATTTGATAATTGATCATTTAAACTGTATCTTATTACTTTTTTTTTTAAAGATTTTATTTATTTATTTGACAGAGAAAGAAGCAGTGAGAGAGGGAACACAAGCAGGGGGGGTGGGAGAGGGAGAAGCAAGCTTCCCGCCGAGCAGGGAGCTCAATGTGGGGCTTGATCCTAGGACCCTGGGATCATGACCTGAGCCGAAGGCAGACGCTTAATGACTGAGCCACCCAGGTGCCCCATCTTATTACTTTTTAATTCACTTTTTTACTCAGAGATAGATTATATTTAACATATATTCCTATGTTTAGCTGTCATTTGTATTTTTTTTTACAATTTACATTTACATTAGTGATATAAACCAGAATGATATTTAGAAATTGAAGTCATGGGCGCCTGGGTGGCTCAGTTGGTTAAGCAACTGCCTTCGGCTCAGGTCATGATCCTGGAGTCACGGGATCGAGTCCCACATCGGGCTCCCTGCTCAGCGGGGAGCCTGCTTCTCCCTCTGACCCTATCCCCTCTCATGCTGTCTCTCTCTCTCTCTCAAATAAATAAATAAATAAAATCTTAAAAAAAAAAAAGAAATTAAAGTCATACCAAATGTATTTTTCCTTTGTTTCTGAATTGAATGGAACTGCCCTAATGGTTTAGCTGTAAAGTGTGGTGTTGACTAAAATCATGGCATTTTAAACATAGCCTTTAATTGAAGAGCAAAGGGAAAATCATGTGCTTATTTTACTTGTTCTTTTTTTTTTTTTGAAGAGAAGGTTATGTTTATTCATATGGATAAATGTGGGGTTTTTTAATTAACATATAATATATTATTTGTTTTAGGGGTGCAGGTCTGTGATTCATCAATCTTACACAATTCACAGCACTCACCATAGCACACACCCTCCCCAATGTCCATCACCCAGCCACCCCATCCCTTCCACCCCCCCTCCACTCCAGCAACCCTCAGTTTATTTCCTGAGATTAAGAGTCTCTTATGGTTTATCTCCCTATCTGGTTTTGTCTTGTTTCATTTTTCCTTCCCTTCCCCTATGATCCTGTCTTGTTTCTCAAATTCCTCGTCAGTGATACCGTATACTTGTCTTTCTCTGACTGACTTATTTCACTTAGTATAATACCCTCTAGTTCCATCCACGTCATTGCAAATGGCAAGATTTCATTTTTGATGGCTGCATAATATTCCATTGTCTGTGTGTGCATATGTTTGTGTGTGTGTGTATGTATATGTATATATATATACACCTGTGTGTATATATATATACACAAAATGTGTGTGTTTGTGTATATATATATATACCAAATCTTCTTTATCCATTCATCTGTTGATGGACATCTAGGCTCTTTCCATACTTTGGCTATTGTATACATTGCTGCTATAAACATCGGGGTGCATGTGCCCCTTTGGATCACTACATTTGTATCTTTGGGGTAAATACCCAGTAGTGCAATTGCTGGATCATAGGGTAGCTCTATTTTCAACTTTTTGAGGAACCTCCATACTGTTTTCCAGAGTGGCTGCACCAATTTGCATTCCCACAAACAGCGTAGAAGGGTTCGCCATTCTCTGCATCCTCGCCAGCATCTGTCATTTCCTGTCTTGTTAATTTTAGCCATTCTGACTGGTGTGAGGTAGTATCTCATTGAGATTTTGATTTGGATTTCCCTGATGCCGAGCGTTGTTGAGCACTTTTTCATGTGTCTGTTGGCCATTTGGATATCTTCTTTGGAAAAATGTCTGTTCATGTCTTCTGCCCATTTCTTGATTGGATCATTTGTTCTTTGGGTGTTGAGTTTAATAAGTTCTTAATAGATTTTGGATACTAGCCCTTCATCTGATATGTCATTTGCAAATATCTTCTCCCATTCTGTCGGTTGTCTTTTGATTTTGTTGACTGTTTCCTTTGCTGTGCAAAAGCTTTTTATCTTGATGAAGTCCCAATAGTTCATTTTTGCCCTTGCTTCCCTTGCCTTTGGCGATGTTTCTAGGAAGAAGTTGCTGTGGCTGAGGTCGAAGAGGTTGCTGCCTGTGTTCTCCTCAAGGATTTTGATGGACTCTTGTCTCACATTTAAGTGTTTCATCCATTTTGAGTCTCTCTTTGTGTGTGGTGTAAGGAAATGGTCCAGTTTCATTCTTCTGCATGTGGCTGTCCAATTTTCCCAACACCATTTGTTGAAGAGACTGTCTTTTTTTCCATTGGACAATCTTTCCTGCTTTGTTGAAGATGAGTTGGCCGTAGAGTTGAGGTTCCATTTCTGGGCTCTCTATTGTGTTCCATTGATCTATGTGTCTGTTTTTGTGCCAGTACCATACTGTCTTGATGACAGCTTTGTAATAGAGCTGGAAGTCCTGAATTGTGATGCCACCGGCTTTGCTTTTCTTTTTCAACATTCCTCTGGCTATTTGGGGTCTTTTCTGGTTCCATACAAATTTTAGGATTGTTTGTTCCATTTCTTTGAAAAAAGTTGATGGTATTTTGATAGGGATTGAATTAAATGCGTAGATTGCTCTAGGTAGCATAGACATTTTCACAATATTTGTTCTTCCAGTCCATGAGCATGGAATGTTTTTCCATTTCTTTGAGCCTTCCTTAATTTCTTTCATGAGTATTCTATAGTTTTCTGAGTACAGATCCTTTGCCTGTTTGGTTAGATTTATTCCTAGGTATCTTATGGTTCTGGGTACAATTGTAAATGGGGTCGACTCTGTAATTTCTCTTTCTTCTGTCTTGTTGTTGGTGTATAGGAATGCCACTGATTTCTGTGCATTGATTTTATATCCTGCCACATTACTGAATTCCTGTATGAGTTCTAGCGGTTTTGGGGTGGAGTCTTTTGGGTTTTCCACATAAAGTATCATATCATCTGCAAAGAGTGAGAGTTTGACTTCCCCTTTGCCGATTCAGATGCCTTTTATTTCTTTTTGTTTTCTGATTGCTGTGACTAGGACTTCTAGTACTATGTTGAATCACAGTGGTGATAGTGGACATCCCTGCCGTGTTCCTGACCTTAGGGGAAAAGCTCTCAGTTTTTCCCCATTGAGTATGATATTCGCTGGGGGTTTTTCATAGATGGCTTTTATGATATTGAGGTATGTACCCTCTATCCCTATACTCTGAAGAGTTTTGATCAAGAAAGGATCAAGAAAGGATGCTGTATTTTGTCAAATGCTTTTTCTGCATCTCTTGAGAGGATCATATGGTTCTTGTTCTTTCTTTTATTAATGTATTGTATCACATTGATTGATTTGTGGATGTTGAACCAATCTTGCAGCCCAGGAATAAATCCCACTTGGTCGTGGTGAATAATCCTTTTAAGGTACTGTTGAATTCTATTGGCTAGTATTTTGGTGAGAATTTTTGCATCCATGTTCATCAGGGATATTGGTCTGTAGTTCTCATTTTTGATGGGGTCTTTGTCTGGTTTTGGGATCAAGGTAATGTTGGCCTCATAAAATGAGTTTGGAAGTTTTCCTTCTATTTCTATTTTTTGGAACAGTTTCAGAAGAATAGATATTAATTCTTCTTGAAATGTCTGTTAGAATTCCCCTGGGAAGCCATCTGGCCTTGGGCTCTTATTTTTTGGGAGATTTTTGATTATTGCTTCAATTTCCTTAGTGGTTATGGGTCTGTTCAGGTTTTCTTTTTCTTCCTGATTCAGTTTTGGTAGTTTATACATCTCTAGGAACACTTCCATTTCTTCCAGGTTATCTAATTTGCTGGCATAGAGTTGCTCATAATATGTTCTTATAATTGTTTTTATTTCTTTGGTGTTGGTTGTGATCTCTC
The DNA here is from genome assembly GCF_002201575.2 of Neomonachus schauinslandi. Taxonomy (NCBI): domain Eukaryota; kingdom Metazoa; phylum Chordata; class Mammalia; order Carnivora; family Phocidae; genus Neomonachus; species Neomonachus schauinslandi. The sequence goes on along the minus strand of NC_058411.1, from coordinate 67,924,474 downwards.
CTCTTTTATTCATGATTTTATTTGTTTGGGTCATTTCTCTTTTCTTCTTGATAATTCTGGCCAGGGGTTTATCAATCTTATTAATTCTTTCAAAGAATCAGCTCCTAGTTTCGTTGATCTGTTCTACTGTTCTTTTGGTTTCTATGTCATTGATTTCTGCTCTGATCTTTATTATTTCTCTTCTCCTGCTGGTTTTAGGCTTTATTTACATGTTCATCTTTTAGTTGTTTTTTTCTGCTATTTCACTGCCTCATTTGTTTCAAAGGAAAATGTTTCAAAGAATATATAGAAATTGAAATTGTCTTTTTCTATAATGTACAGCTGTATTAACAAAGTAACCACAGGAATATTTTTCCCCTTAAAAAAAATTATCTAAGTTAGATCTCAATGAACTAAAGTGTAGAATTAATTACTCATTTACAGAGGACCAAGTTTAATTTTTCATTATCAGTTTTAAAGGTCTGGATATGCAAATTGATTTTGTAAATTTTAAAGAGGGTATTCTTAATCTACCTAAAATAAACTATTTCTAAGAATTTTAGAAATAATATATTATGTGCTAAGTTCATCTATTTCTTGTCTGTTTAATAAGCAAGTCTGACAAAAGAGGCCTATTCAACAGTATTAGCTAATAGTTTTGTGTATGCTATCAATTTTATTTCTAAATCAATTATGCTAAAAAAAAAAAACTACAGCAAACATGATGGAACACGTCCAAGTAAGTATTATGTTCTTTAATATTGTAATTCAGAGTTTCTGTGCTGACTCTAATAATACTACCACTGTTTAAAACATTTTAAAATCTCTTCTGATTCTGTCTTCACTTGTTCTAAAATACTGTCTTGAATATCTTTATTACTTTATTCCACAATTATATTTTGAGTTTTTAAATCATGAAACTGTTTGGAGCCACATACCTATATTTGGATAGGTGGGTGTTGTTCCAACACTGTTTCACAAAAAGTGCTACATGAATAAATGAGTTTTTGATGAAGAACGCTGTCATTGGACATAGATACACTTCATTGATTTGCATCAAATGTAACTTTTCAGAGTCCTCAAAATTTAAACGTTACAATTTTGACTGATCATATGACATTTTTCAGCTTTTTTATGGTATAATTGACAAATAGGAATTGTATATATTTAAGGTATACAACTTGATGATTTGATATATGCACATATAGTGAAATGATCATCAAAATCAAGCTAATTAATGTATTCATCACCTTTCATAGTTTACCCTTTCTTTTCCTTTCCTTGTTTGTGGTGAGAACACTTGAGATCAACCTTCTCAGCAAATTTCAAAAACACAATAAAGCATTATTAACTGTATTCACCATAATGTATATTAATCTCTAGAACTTGTTCAGCTTCCGTAACTGAAACCCTCTGCTTGACCATCTCCCCATTCCCTGCAACCCCCACCACTGGCAACCATCATTCTACTCTCCGCTTCTATGACTATTTAGATTCCACTTATAAGTGAGATTATGTAATATTTGTCTTTCAGTGTCTGGTTTATTTCACTTAACATAATGTTGTCTGGTTTCATCCACAGTGTCACAAATGGAAATTTTTTTTTTTTAAAGATTTTATTTATTTATTTGAGACAGAGAGAATGAGAGACAGAGAGCATGAGAAGGAGGAGGGTCAGAGGGAGAAGCAGACTCCCTGCCGAGCAGGGAGCCCGATGCGGGACTCGATCCCGGGACTCCAGGATCATGACCTGAGCCGAAGGCAGTCGCTTAACCAACTGAGCCACCCAGGTGCCCGAAAATTTTTCTTTTTTAAGGTTGAATAATTTTCCATTGTATATAGATGCATATATACCATTCATATTTTAGATATTGTAAATAAAGCTGCTGTGAACATGGGAATGCAGATAGCTCTTCATGATCCTGATTTCAATTCTTTTAAATATGTATACAGAAGTGGGACTGCTGGATCAGATGGTAGTTTTATTATTTTTTTTTAAAGATTTATTTATTGTAGAGAGAAAGAGAGAGACAGAGAGTGTGAGCAGGGGAGGGACAGAAAGAGAGAGAGAGAATCTCCAGCAGAGTGTTGCCTGAGTTCATGACCTGAGCCAAAGTCAGATGCTTAACGGACTGAGCCACCCACGTGCCCCACAGTCGTTCTATTTTTAATTTTTTGAGGAACATCCATACTGTTTTTCATAGCAGCTGCACCATTTTACATTTCCATCCACAGTGCACAAGGGTTCCAATTTCTTCACATCCTCACCAACACTTGTCATCTTTTATGCTTTTAATAATAGCCATCCTAACAGATGTGAGGTGATATCTCATTGTAGTTTTGATTTTATACCCAGCATGTCTTGATCCATAGAGTTTTTGCTGTGTTCAAAACAATATATATATATATCACAATCTTAGAAGAAATTTTGTTCTTATTCAAATGAATTAATTTCCACATGTTTACATTCTGCCTTTTATGCCAAACTTGGTTAAAAAATATAATTGAGTATAATTTGAAAAGTGAAATAAAATAGTATGTGATTCTTTCTTCTACTGGATGTGGACATATTTGGTTATTAAAGAGTTGTCTTTATGTGATTTAGTGACTTTAGCAGCAACATTGAAAATATACTAATTTTTAAAATTTTTAAATAAATAATCAGTTAATTACCAATTATCTGCTTAGACATATAAACAACAGTAAAGATTTGAAAAATAGCATTAGGTTGGATAGCTTTAATAGTCATCACTTACCAGGATGATAAAGCCATGATATTATACCAGGAAAGAAGACATATTTAGAATGCTGTCCTCATATTTATTCAACCATGACTCTAACAAAAAGGTTGGTACTAATATTTGTATAATATCAAATGGAGTCCTCAAAGACTGAAGACCAAAGAATCAAGACCACTGATGGTCTTGATAATGATAGAATAGTGGAGTCTTTAGTGAGAGATATAAGAGGTCAAATTTACCTCCCTTGACCAGCCATTACAAAATTAGTGTTACTGATTTCAGACTTTAGAGTTAATTTTTCTTTCAAACTCCAGACTTCTGAATCAAACTTTCTACTGGATATCTTCATCAGAATGTTCCACAAGCACCTTCATAAAATTAAGCATCTTTTTTTCCCCAAAATATTTTCTATTACCACTGCCTCTGCCCCAGTCTAGACACTTGCCATTATCCATTATCTAAAATTTCTCACTGGAATTGTTGGAATTGTCTCTTAACTGGTTGCCCTGCTTCTTGCTCTCTAATCGTTTTAATATCTATACTGAGTTATATTTATTTTTTTAAAGATTTATTTATTTATTTATTTATTTATTTATTTATTTATTTATTTGAGAGAGGACTCGATCTCAGGGGCTTGCTCCCAGGACCCTGAGATCATGACCTGAGCGGAAATCAGATGCTTAACTGATTGAGCCACTCAGGCACCCCTGATGAGTTTTGACTGAGACCTGAAAAACATTTGTTGGATTTCTCATCAGAGGAATGTTGGAGAGCTTACAGTCATGGAGAAAGGCATCTGCAAAAGCAAAGTGGCATGAGAAAGCTATCAAGTTTAGAGCAGAGCAACTATTTTGATAAAATGTGAGTGCCAAGTGCCTAGTTGAGATAGTCCTCTAGAATATGTCATGAATATCTAGTTTGTCACATTGAGCTTAGGGGCCACTTAGGCAATTAAAACACAGAAATGGCACAATTTTGTGCATCAGAAATATAACTCGGTTGGGTGCCTGGGTTGCTCATTTGGTTAAGTGTCTGCCTTCGGCTCAGGCATGATCCCAGAGTCCCGGGATGGAGTCCCACATTGGGCTCCCTACTCAGCGAGGAGCCTGCTTCTCTCTCTCCCTCTGTCCCTCTCCCTCCTTGTGCTCTCTCTCTCTCTTTCTCTCACTCAAATAAATGAAATCTTAAAAAACAAAAAACAAAAAACCTCATCAGTAAAGTCATATCTGACTCCTGGAGGTAAACTTAAGCTCCCCTCCTACACACCAACGTGTCATTAATTACACTTAAATTTTGTTTCTCAGTTTTCTTCTCTCCAGATTTAAGATCTCTTGAAGTAAAAGATCATGTTTTGTTGTATTTATATCAGGAAACAGAGTGGTTAAGCCTATGGCAGAATCTAGCACAATGATACCAGTCTCTTTAGGGGCCACAGTGGAATTGGATATATTCACATCATTGGTGGGCTCTGAGTCATTCATCAGAGATTCAGTTTGAGAAATTGCCCATTTATCTGCTTTGCATGTTGGTCTATGGCATAATTTTTTTTTGGGGGGGGGAAGAAGAGCTATTAATTTTTTTTAAATAATAGAAGAGGTACAGGGTTTGGACTGAAACCAACTTTGCTATAAAAACTTCTATAGCATGTTATTATTTATTCTTGAGCAAGGTACTGAATATTGAATCTTTAAGACTCACCATCTATATACTGCATTATTGTGAAAACTAAAATGAAGTAAGACATTGTTTTTATGATAAGCTCATGGTTGTATAGCTTATTCATTCTTTTATTAAATGATACTTTAAAACAGAACCACCTTACAGGTTGTATGAATAAATTTATGCATAAGAGATCTTATAGGTATAAGAATCATACCATAGGATTTTTCTGCATTTCCTTGAACGTTAATATCACAAGTCTATCACTAGACTTTCTTGGGCAAGTCTAAGAAAAAAAAAAAATTCTCTTTTTGAACATTTGTGTAAGCAAAGTTGATCATGAATATTTACTATAGAATTTTTCACTGTCATTTCAAATATGCTAATGTACAATATTCTGTGAATATCTAATGTGGACCACTACATGAAGTATTTTTCCAAGATATAAAACTTTTATTTTTCGTGGAACTTCTTTTCACATTTCACAGAGCTTATTTTCGTATAAAATTGAGTTTGGAACATCATATTTAACCCCATAATTTCTCTTTAGTGAGATATATAATGCGATGTTCCATCATGAGTGGTATTAAAACACAGAAGAGTTCAGGTAATTTTCCTGGTCATTTTACTAGTACTGCAAAGTAGAACTTCCTCTGGTAATGGAAATGGTCTATAAACTGTGCTGTCTGATACTGCATCCACCAGCATCATGAAGCTATTAAGAACTTGAAATGTGTATATTGCAGTAAAGAACTGAATATTTTATTTTAATTGATTTAAATTTAAATTTAAACAGCCATATGTGGCTGCTGACTTTCTATTAGACACCTTGGTTCTAAGCATTTATTCGGTTGTGGACAATTACTACAAGTTACCTGTCATTAGATGGTATGGATTAGTTTTCCTCACTTTAACTGAAAGTTGAATCATGCCCCAGTTTTTCTTAGGAACTTTTTATAGTTCTATCATTCATCAATTTGATGAAAATCATTTTGAATCCAGTTTAATTTCCTGTCACTGCCACTTCTTGGAACAAATAGTTCTTTAAGTTTATTACCCACTATGAATAAGGGCTTCCTAATCTTTATTCTAAGATAACTTTGCTCAACTTTAGTGTTTTACCTCTTATCCACTGTATCAGATTTAGGCAAATAAACACATTGATAATTTATTATTTCCCTGTCTACACAGATTTTCATCCTATTTTTCCTTTTGAAATAAAGGATTATCATGTGAATGTATTACGTGATTGTACCTAATTTTCTAAAAACATACATTTTTAAATTTTTATAAATTTATTTCTTATTCATTATTTTCTTCTTCCTAGTACAGAGGAAGGGAAACAACAACAAGCAACCCAAACAAACAAACAAATCTGACAATCACTCCCCTTCTCCTTTCTTAACAACCATCTTATCTCCATTTTGCAAAGGTTGTTTTCTCATGTTAGCAGGGGTTACCTGTTCAGGAGTTTGAAAGATGAGAAATGGCTACTTTGGTTGTTCATGCTCTGTGCTGCTGGAACTGAGCCCTTGAGTGATGATAATACAGGGAATCAGGAAGCTGCCCTCGATAACACAAACCTTGTTCTTTAAAAACATATTGTTTTGTATTGATTCAGGACATTGTATTTTGGTTTGTTTCTATTGCTGTCATTAAAATGCATAAGAACTTGTGAAATATTTTGGTTGTGCTAGCACAGACTTTTGCCTGAAGGCTAGAGAAAGATGGCAAACAAAACCAAACAGCAGTGACAATTAAAATTGACTACTAATGTCTTCCTTTTGTCTATAGATAGTTACACACAATTTGAGTTTTGTGCTGTTGTAATTTTTTCTTTGAACTTACCTATTCTGGCTTCCATTTTTCTGCTTATTTTAACTTAATCATGAGATCTTATCATTTATTTCATTAGTATCTTCACTTATCCGAAAGTTTTATGTTATCCAGCAACTTTAAGATTTCAAATCTTAGAGACTTTATGAGTTAAAAAGATTATGATACACCCTGATCTCCATATGTAATCCCAAATAAAAGCAATAGAAACATGTTATATGGCTCTGCCAAAGTTCAAATTTCTTCTGATTTTTTCACAATGGTTCCATAATCCTGAGCTTATACAATATATTTAAAAGGCTTTTGAAATAATTTTTTTAATTATAAATGTGTAAGTAGGTTATATTAACCCCTTTTGCTATGATCATTCCATTTACTCCAATTTTGCAAAGGACTAGATATGTTGCTTTTTGTCAGATCCCATAAATACTTCTAAAACTAATCTCTGTCTGGTTCTCCCCTTTTTTCTTGGCACATCCCAACTCCTTAGAGTTAGTCACCAATAAATGACTCACTATGTTTAAGATGTTTTGGAGTTCAAGTTTTGCTTGCATCTTGCAGTTACCTCTAATCTTTGAATTATTAGTAACTTTTGATACTGGCTAAGATCTCTGATATTTAGAGGCTCATTTAATTATCCTATCCTGTGTATCATATCAGGTGGAAAGCAAAGAGTTGAATACCATGGTCTAAGACTATAGGTATGTTCAGCTTTAGTAGATAATGCCAAACAATTTTCCAAAATGGTTTTATCAACTCATACCCCCACCAACAGCCTGTGAGAGTCCCACTTGTTCTACATCTCAACAACACTAGGTTTTGTTTGTTTAGAAAAAAATTATCCATTTTAGTGGGTTTGCAGTGGCATGGCATTTTGGTTATAATTACATTTCTGTAAGCCTATCTGTGATTTGAAATACCCTCTTTTGAGAATTGCCTAAGTCGTTTTCCTTTTTTTTTTTTTTTGGTTTGGGTTGTCTGACTTTTTACAATTAATTTTATGAATTTTCAAAAATATGGGTGGAGGTAAATCTATTGTGGAGCGCAGGTATTGAAAGTATCATCTCCTAATTTGTGGAGTTATCTTTTGGTAATTTTTATGAAGTCTGATTAAGTGTTTTACCTTATGGTTACTGTTTTCAGTGCCCTCTTTAAGAAATCTTCAACTATTCCAGTCATGAAGATTTTCTCCTGTAATAAAGTATTCTTTTCTAATATACACATCTAAGTTCTACTTTAGTTGTATTGGAATTTTGGATATGACTTAGATTTCATTATCTTTTGTGCCACATCATATCATGACAATTTATGTATTAATAGTAATTTAGGGTTTAATATAGCAATTAGAACCCATATGGATATGGGAAGAGATGGGGAAGTATAAGCCCAGAAGGCTGCAATTGAGGTATTGGAAATAGTCACTAAATGGCTCTCATTGGAATATCTGGATATACTGGAAAAGCCAAAGCTTGAAGGAAATCCAAAAAGGCTTCACATTTAGCTGTTAAGTTATATATAATATGCTTTATCTAGAATCTGCAGAAGCGTCTTTCTTAGTGGTAGAATGCATGAATGTCAATAATTTATTCTTTACTTTGGAGGGATTGTATCAGTATGCCCCAGACCACCAAACACCTAAAAACTGTAATGATATAGGGGACCCTAGAATTAGTGTAATTTTTTTTTCTGTTACTCTTGGAAGTTCATGTGTCTTACCAAGGCCATTAGTGTACTTACCACTTCTTGCTTATCTGCTTTAATTAACATGAGGCCCTCAATATATAGTGAATCAATATGATCCTGTACTGTGACCCTGTGTTCAGTTATCTTTAAAATGTTGGGTATTCAGTTTTTCTACTGTATCTGACTAAGTGACTGTAGGTCTCTTTGGGGGAAAGAATGGGAAAATAAATACTCTATTCACTTGCCATGGTGTTACAGAGACCTTCCTCTTAGAGACTCAGTCTTTCCTGTGTCCATGAGTTTCAAGGACTGGCTTGAGTCAAAAAACTAGGCAAGAGACTGGATTTTTTATTGTTGTTATTTTGCTTTTGTTTTTGTTTTTTAGTGGTGCAAAATTTATTTAATCCTTTTTCTAATTTTAGACATGTTTAATTTTTTATTTTGATGGAATTTTTTTATTGAAGTATAATTAACATGCAGTGTTATATTAGTTTCAGGTATACAACATAATAATTCAACAATTCTGTACATTACTTAGTGCTCACCATGATAAGTGTAGTCACCGTCTGTCAACAAATGACATTATTACAATCTTATGGACTATATTCCCTATGCTATACTTTTTCATCCCTGTACTTGGAAATTTGTACTTCATAATCCCCTTTATCTATTTCACCCATCCACCTACTCAACTCCCCTCTGGTAACCACCAGTTTGTTCACAAGAGACTGATTTTTATAGGGGCAGCTGCCTTCAACATCTTGGCTTTCTATCCTTAATTTTTTCCCATGTTTAGATTGAGCAGTTTCTTTATTGGCAGAGCCAATAAAGAAAATTGGCCATTAATTTGTGCCTAGGGAAATAGTGATCTGTTAACCATCTCCTTAGTTCTCAAAAGGTCATGTCCCTTTGGCTGATTCTTCAACTTTCACACTCACTTAAGCACTGCCATCTGGCCTCTATTACTTAGGGTTTCTATCATCCTGGATCCCTGTTCTGAAACAGCATCTCCTATTATGTCTTTCACCACTGAGTCACCACTGAGCTTTTCAGTGACTCTGTCTCAACAAAGGTCTTAGCTAGTTCTAAGGGTTTATCCAGAGTTCCCAACTTGCAGCAAAGTTTATAGCTCTGCTTTAACCAGTCACTGGATACTGCCTCCAGGAGGGACTGTGATGTTGGGCAAGGTTGCATAGTTTCACTGAAACTTATGGAAAGTCATTGAGCTGGGAGTTTCTGGCCATAGAAATGTTCAACAGCTGGAGAATGAGTGTCAGTCCCCAAAAGGATACATGAGAAGTACATCATGGCAACCACTACAAAGCATTTAGGAAGACTAATGAAAGTAGGCAAATAGTTGTAGATTTTTGTATCTTTTCTAATTCTTATCAGAGGGCCCCCACCCCAGAGAAAGTACTCAAATTTTAGATAGAAAGAATGACTTGTCTGTTGGATAAGGCAGGTTGTCTCCTTAGCCACTACAGTGCTTGCCCAATGAACCCATGAACAGAGTGGTGGCAGGGATGGAGGTTATATATGTACCCAATGGTTTAAGTCCCTCATTACTAAAGCTGATCCATGTACTGTCCTTAGTGAAATATCCTACTTGCCAATAATGAGAACGTAACTCTTTCTTCCCTCAATAGCACACCATTCCTTAGGAATGATCAGCTGGCTACTTAGTAGAAAATTAATTTCATGAGTCTCTTTCCACCCTAGAGAGGATAGTGATTCAGACTTAATGGACTATACACCAATTCTGAAAATGGGTTATTTTCCCAATCCATAAAACTGCTGCCAGCACCTTCTGGACTTAGAGAATGCTGGATTTGCTGACATGGGATTCCCATATAATATTGCCTATAATTAAGGAACTATTTTACTGCAAGGGACATGGAATAATGGACACATGGTCATAAAATGAACAAAGTCTATAAAGAATCATCCAGGAGCAGCCAATGTAATATAATAATTTAATAGTCTATTAAAGGCTCAACAGATGAGCCAACCCAAGGACATCTATTGGAATACTGTATTACAGTTTTTAGTATATACATTGAATCAGTGACAAATACATAGTGTTGTGTCTCCAGTTTCTAGAATCAAGAGTCTAAAATCAAATGATAGTAGGATTAAGTCCCCTCATCATCACTCCCAGTAACCCACTTGTATTATTTAGGTTTTCTATCCTTGTAACTTTAAGTTTTGATTGATAAGAGATCCTGGATAAACACTTTGATCAGGTTACATGCACTTGTTCTTCATTCTGGTGGACAAGAAGTCAAGTAAAGAAATTCACATACTCATGGGATACTTAACCCTGATTATCTTGAGGAAATAGGGTCCTGTGTCAAGATTAGGACATATAGAAATATGTCTGGACAAAGGTGCTCACTCTCACCACTCCTGTTCAACATAGTACTAGAAGTCCTAGCTAAAGCAATCAGGCAAGAAACAGAAGCAAAAGATAGCAGAATTGGAAAAGAAGTAAAATTGTCTCTATTTGCAGATGACATAATCTTATAGGGAGAAAATTCTAAAGATTCAACAAAAAAACTTTAATCAATGAATCCAGTAAAGTTGTAGGATGCAAAATTAACATACAAACATCAGTAGCATTTCTATACACTAACAACTAATTTTCTGAAAAAGAAATAAATCAACCCCATTTGCATTAGCATCAAACACAACAAAATACTTAGGAATAAATTTAACTAATGAGTTGAAAGATCTGTACTCTGAAAACTACAAGACGTTGATGAAACATGAAGAAGACAAAAATGAAAAGTATTCTGTGTTCATGAGTTGGAATAATTAATACTGTTAAAATGTCAATCAATACTGTCAAAAGGCATCTATAGATTCAATGCAATCTCTGTCAAGATTCCAATGGCATTTTTTTATATAAGTAGAAAAAAAACACTCCTAAAATGCATATGGAACCACAGAAGATCCCAAATAGCCAAAGAAATCCTGAGAAGGAAGAACAAAGCAGGCAACATTGCACTTCCTGATTTCGAGCTATACTACAAAGCTATAGTCATCAAAACAGTATGAGGCTGGCATAAAAACAGACAAATAGAACAATGGAACAGTATCAAGATCCCAGATATAAACCCAAGCATATAGGATCCACTAATATTTGACAAGGGAGGCAAGGATACTCAATGGAGAAAAGATGGTCATTTCAATAAATGGTGCTGGGGTAATTGGATATTCATGTGTAAAAGAATGAAAGTGGACACATATCTTATGCCCCTCACAAAAATTAACTCAAAGTGGATTAAAGACTTAAATGTAAGGCCTGAAATCATGAAACTCCTGGAAGAAAACAAGAATAAGCTCCTTGACATGGTCTTGGTAATGATTTTTCTGGATATGACACCTAAAGCACAAGCTACGAAATATAAAATAAGTGGGATTACCTCATTTGCTCTGCAGAGCGAAAGAAACCATCAACAAAGTGAAAAGCAAACCTATGGAATGGAAAACAATATTTGTAACCAAAAATATTTGTAACCCATATATCTGATAAGGGGTTAATATCCAAATTTATAAAGAACTCATATAACTCAATAGCAGAATATATATATATATATATATATATTATATATATATATATATATAATATATATATATACAAGAGGCCACAGGTACATGAAAAAGTGCTCAACATCACTAGTCATTAGTGAAAAGCAGATTAAAACCACAATGAGGTATCACCTCAGACCAGTTAGAATGGCCATCATGAAAAAGAAAAAATATAACAAATGCTGCCGTGGATATGGAGAAAAGGGAACCCTTGGGCACTGTTGGTGGGATTGTAAATTGGTGCAGCCACTATAGAAAACAGTATGAAGGACCCTCAAAAAATTAAAATTAGAGCTACCATATAATCCAGCAATTCCACTTTGGGAAATATATCCAAAGGTAATGTAAACATTAACTCAAAAAGAGATCTGCATCTTCTGGGGTGCCTAGGCTGCTCAGTCGGATGAAAGTCTGACTCTTGGTTTTGGCTCAGGTCATGATCTCCAGGTTGTGAGATTGAGCCCCACATTGGGCTCCATGCTCAGCACGGAGTCTGTTTGGGATTCTTTCCCTCTTCCTCTCCTTCCCCTACCATCCCTCCCCCTGCTCACACATTCTCTTTCTCTCAAAAAAATAAATAAAATCTTAAAAAAAAAAAGCTATCTACACCCTCATATTCATAACACTATTGTTTACAATAGCCAAGACAGGGAAACAACCCAAGTGTCCATCAATGGATAAATGGCAAAAGAAGTTGTGGTATATATTTACAATGGAACATTATTCAGCCACTAAAAAAATGAGGGAATCCTACCATTTGTGACAACATGGACAGACCTTGAAGGCATTATGTTAAGTGATATAAGTCAGAGAAAGACAAACACTGTATGATCTCACTTATATTTGGAATTAAAAAAAAAAACAAAAACAGAAAAAGAGATCAGACTTGTGATTACCAGAAGCAGAGGGTGAGGGAGGCAGAATTGGAGAAAATGGTCAAAAAGGTACAAACATTCAGTTATGAGATAAATAAGTGCTAGGAATGTAATGTACAACATGATGACTATAGCTATATGATATATAGGAGAATTGTTAAGAGCATAAACCCTGAGAGTTCTCATCAGAAGGAATTTTTTCCTTTTATTCTTTATTTTCTTTTTTTGTATCTATTTGATAAAATGGATGTTAGCGGAACCTATTGTAATTATTTCACAGTATATGCAAATCAAACCATCGTGCTGTCTTCTTTAAACTTACACAGTGATGTGTGTCAATTATTTCTCAATAAAACTGAAAAAATATGTCTGGAACTCAGGATTTGCTGGTATATTTTTGTTTCTTTCTTGTCTAGTGATAAGTGAATGGGCAATTTCATGTATCACATGATGACAGTGAGGCTCCATACACCTTAGGAGTAGAGGTATGAACCTTCCCATCAGAAAATGTAGGCCATCTAAAATTCTGCCCAAGGATGAGGGAGATTAGAATTGTGTAAGCACATGTCTCTGATTACATGAATATCCAAATATTCATTTTTATCTCATTTTGGAAAAGTAAGCATTTCCAGGGGCAGCCCTCTAATAGATGAGAGCCAATGGATAAGTGCTTCTTAAAATTGATGCTCAGGTGTATAATTTTAAGAGACATTATATATGCTCTTTGGAAGGTTCCAGATAGGACTAAGCACAGCTACCCACAATGACAACTTTGATAAAGCACTCCTTTATCAACTTTCTCTCCTTATTTCAGTTTCTCTATCCTTACTTCCACGCCTTAGGTTTACCTATCCAATAAACTCCTTAAAGAGAAATAATTGTCTCAGGCTAGGATAACAAATTAAAATAGCCTGGAGTAATAAAAAGAAGGGGCTAAATGTGTAGTGAGTTATACTTCCACCAATGGAAAGAAAAGCATATATGATTTCTTTTAACTCTTGGCTGAATTAAGTCATAGAAGTAGCTACCTTGGAGTCATCTTGGAAGGAACTTCCTAAGAAGGACACTTTCGGGCAAATGTATGAAATGACAAGCTTTGAGATAAGAGATGTTATTATTGGCTATTTTTGGTTACCATCACAAATGCCTACCTAGTTAAGGTTCTTTTTCAGTGAGGACAAATTATGATTCTGTTCATAATAGAAAGGATTCAATAATTTCAACCTGCCATCAGGTGGCTGGAAGGTTTCCTACTGTTGATGCCATATGCAGAGCTCAGCATTGATGTCTGCTTAAAACAGAGTATAATGAGAATTCTATGCTGAATTACTCAGGGGAATTCTATGTTATTAAGCTTGTTCATAACCTCCATTCTTCATGAAATTTTATACTTGAGTCTATTAAGCAAGAAACAAGGTGCCTGGTAAAGTGATAGTCTGTCATGTATAGACTGCTTTATCCCGTCCACCTGCTGATGGAAAGCTTCCTCTGCAGTGGATGCCCTTTGATGAATATTCACATGAGAGACAAATATTTTCACAGGCTGTGTCCATTTTGAGCAGTGCACCATCATACCCCTATTCTAGGCTTCCTAGTCTCAGTGTTACAAACATTCTCTCCATTTTCCTGACTTTTTAAAAAATGTTAAACGTGACCACAAATCAGATACCTGTACTTTTATTTAATTATCCTTACGTTGAAAATGGACAATCAGAAATATCACCTCATTTTGTCCACTTGTAAGATCTCTTTACACTATTCTTCCTGGTCATACAGAAGGTGTATGGAGGCAACATATTATACGTAGTCATCTGTAAATGAGGCCTGATGTTTTTTCATTCCATAGACTTGTCATACGGAACTCTCCATGAGGCCACTGGTGTAAGATGAAGGCAAAGTGGCAATACAGTAGAGTCTGAGCCATGTGAACTTGCTCTGTCTTCTGGAGCGATTAAAGTCTAATCTCACTTATACTGCGTTTTCATAATGATAGATTGCTTCTATAACAGAAAGCTAGCAGATCATAACGGATGGCTCATTTTTCAAAAAGAAATAAAAAATCAATTTACAATAAAATGATGATATTTCAATGTGTAAATACTCCGACACAACTACACTGGAAGGCATAACAAAGCAGAGATTCTCTGTGTGTCTGCTACAAAGCTAAACTATTGTGTTGGTGACTCAAAAATGTTGAGCAGAATTGCCATTGGTGAAGAAATTTTCTGAAATAGTAAACAATTCTTGGAACATTCAGAACAAAATAAGGTATAACTCTCATGATTTATTTTGGTTTTTTTTTTTAAATGTAAAACTTAGGTTTTGTCCCTAGTTTTTAACCTGCAGTTGATTCTTAAAGGCTGAAAAGGAGTTCAAAAGATAGGGTTAGAGTTGGGAGAAGTTGGAGAAACAGAAAACCGTGAATCAAGAAAGAGATGTGCCTGAGAAAGTTATGTTTGCAGGATGGTACTGAGGCCCGTTGTTTACCAACCTAATTCTCTTGATGCAAAAATCTCTGTAACTAGGCTATATTTTAATAAAACATCATACTATCTGGAGCCCAAGGAGCAGATAAATTATTTCCTTAAGCAATTCACGACTCAATTTTCTTTGCCAGTAATTAGAGAAAGGAAATGGGATCAATATTGGCCAATGATAAAGTAGTTGAAATTTGACAAAGTTGAGAGTTTCCACTGGTATAAAAAGTAGTCAAGAAGAAACATCCCCTTTTTATTCATTGGATGTTGTTGGCTCTGTATGGAATTGCAGTAGCCATCATGTGATAATGAGGAAAATAGGTATACACACTAAAGGTGTCAAAACAAAAAGAAGAAACACGGACCTTTGATCCTGACACTGAGTAAAAATTAACCAACATTGTAATATTCCTGACATCTGGATTTCTTGTTGTTTTTTTTAAGATTTTTTGTTTATTCATTTGAGACAGAGATACAGAGAGAGAGACCCTGAGCAGGGGGAGAGGCAGAGGGAGAGGGAGAAGCAGGCTCCCGACTGAGCCAGGAGCCCAATGTGGGGCCCGATCCCAGGACTCTGGGATCATGACCTGAGCTGAAGGCAGACGCTTAACTATCTGAGCCACTGAGGCGCCCGGATTTCTTGTTTCTTGAGATAATATATCCCCTTATCATTTAAGCCATTTTTTTTTTTTTAAGATTTATTTTAGAGAGAGAGCGAGTCTGCGTGGGCGAGAGGCAGAGAGAGAGAATCTTCAAGCAGACTCCCCACTGAGCACAGAGCCTAGTCTGCTCCATCCTAGCTCCCATGAGATCATGACCTGAGCCTAAACCAAGAGTCATATGCTTAACTGAGCCACCCAGGCACCACTGTTTAAGCCATTTTAATAGAATTTCTGTACCATGCAACTGATATCATTCTAACTGGTATAGCAAGTGTTGAAGAGTTGTTTTAGCATTGTATTTATATTCAGTGTCTAACCTAGAATCTAACAACAAAAGGTTCTCAAGAAATGTATTCAAATTAATCAATAAATGAAATATTTCACTATTAAACCTAAACACTCATCCTATTTTATTAATAAATATAGGAAAGAAGAATTTTTATTTCTATTGTTTCGTTCCCAAAAGCACTCAGTAATCCGTAATGAAAAGAAGGGGGTGGCCATTCTATTTAATGTCTATAAGATTAAATATTTTCTAGTATAAAGGTGAATGAAAAATCATCTGTACATTATGTTTATTATACATTATATATTATAAAAATAATGCTATTTTTAGAGTGATACTAATGAAGATTACATATTAGTATTTTATCTAAGGATTTGCATAGCATTAGATTACATTACTGGTGATAGTAAAGATTGATTTTCCAGCTTTTTCAAGAGGTGCTCAAGAGGTTTTATACACACACACACACACACACACACACAAAGTACTCATTTCTAGCTATCTTTTATTTTGTGGTGAAAAATAAAACTTAGTGTGTTACTTTCAAAATTATCTGGGTTAGCCTTATATTAATTTCTGGTAGGTAGCCAATGTAAAGAAATCTCACAGAAAACATAATTATAAAGAATACAGGGAAGTGGGATATACAGGCTTCCAGTTATGAAATGAATGAATCTCGAGGGTAAAAGGTAGGGTGTAGGGAATGCAGTCAGTGGTATTGTAATAAAGTTGTATGGTGACAGATGGTAGCTAGACTTGTGATGAATATAGCATAACTTATAGACTTGTCAAATTACTGTGTTGTACACCTGAAACTAATGTAACATTGTGTGTTAACTATACTTCAATTAAAAAACAAGTTTTTACAATTGAAAAATAAAGGAGTAAAGGGCCCCTTGGTGGAGCAGTCGGTTAAGCATTGGACTCTTAGTTTTGGCTCAGGTCATAATCTCAGGGTCATGAGATCGAACCCCACATTGGGCTCGGAGCTCAGCAAGGAGTCTGCTAAAGTTTCTCTCTCCCTCTCCTTCTGCCCCTCCCTGTGATTGCTCTCTCTCTCACTTTCTCTCAAATAAACAAATAAATCTTTAAAAAAATAAAGGAATAAGAGCTTTTTAAGACTAAATGTGCAGCTGTCTTGTTCTTGCCTACTGTAGGATGATCAGCAAGTATTTTCATCAAAGCAATTAGATGAATAAATACTGAAAATTATCAGTAGGGCTACTGTATACATGAAATGCTGAGCAAAGAAGGGAAAAAAAAAAAAAAAACTCCAAGAAAGAACCCAGGAAAAGTTCTTTTGTTTCTTTTCTTCAAAAGAAGCCTTGTCACAAAAAAAAATTGGAAGGACTGATCAGTTTAACGATAGAGGATGTACAAGGCATAAGGAAATTTTTTTTTCCGCATTGTATGATTCAGTTCTGTGTTTATTCAGAAGTGTTAAAGCAATAAAGGCTAAAACATGCTTTCATACTGTAATTACTAATGATATGTGTTAGGTGCCAATCCCCTGTCAAATTTGGCATTGTCCCTTATATTGGGTAAATGCAGCTTATTTCTTGGATATATTTCGTGTACTTCATATTAGATGTAATATTAATATTCCCTGAAGCACTTGGAAAGAGGTAATTTGTATGATGATTAGAAGAAAACCTGAGCATCAGGAGACAGATTTCTCAAAGGACTTTTGTTGTGTAAGTGTGTTAAGTGTGAATCAGGCATAAAGTTTTAAATGCATGCTTCTTAAAAACTTAGAGAATCATCCGTGAGAGAAACAACAACAATAAAATTGGCCATCTCTTCCATAAGGAGATTAGAATCTAAACCTGAAGAGTGCAACATATTAATTGACCTTTTAATAAATTAATTATTTTTAAATCTTAGTGAGCCATCTTGTGTTGGAAATGAAGGAGACAATACCTTTTTTGCTGTTGTTTTTAAAAGTAATTTATTATGTTTTCTTGCATCCTGATAGTCTTCTGTTTCTCCAGTTCAGATAGTAAATACTAAACCAGAATATTAACTGAATTCTCATAAAACACATAGGATGAGGCTTATACTTGTTTTTACTTGTTTTTTGTTGTTTTGTTTAAGAGTTGAGTTTGTAACACTTTGTATGATCTTATGTGATTTCTGATTGCTAAGTTGATATAAATTAAGTAGAAATTGACTTATCATACTGACATTCCCTATGTATCTATACATTATTGCCACTTATTAGTTTCAACAGGAGGTTGGAAATTTCCATTTTAATTGAAATCATTATATTTAATACAGTAATTAAATAATAATTCATATATATCTAAAGTTCTCATCCACTGAAGAAATACTATATAAAATACTAAAATATAAAATTTTCACATATATATATATGATATGTATGTCCCCCTTTGCTACTTCTTTATTTTTCATTTAGAATAAGAAAGGCTTAGAGATTAAAAAGAATTTAATTTATCAAGTTTCTTCTCATTTGATCTCAGATAATGATCTGAAATTCAGTTTTAAAACTGTGTAAAGATCTATCACTCCATATCATATAGATACTAAATGGCAATAAGGGAAGTCTTAATACCAGTAAATTTGACAACTATATATAATGCACATATTTCTTAAAAATACAACTTACAAAAACTGACACAAGATGAAATAGAAAATCAGAATACTTCTATATCTATAATAAAAGTTGAATTAATTACCAAAAAACTTTCCAAAGAACTCCAGGCCTAGATGCTTTCACTGATGAACTGTAGTGGACACTTAAGGAGTAAATAACATCAATTTCACACAACCTTTTTCAGAAAATAGAGAAGAGAATAATTTCCAACTCATTTTATGAAGTCATTGAAGTCCTAATATCAAAACTTCATGAAGATGTTGCAAATTTAAGACTATACAAAAAGTACAGGGTAGCAATCAAAGACACTTTCTTCTCTTATTAAAATAATAAAATATTACTAAATAGAATCGGTTTTACTAAAAATGCACTTCCATGTCCTGTGACATTATTTTAAAAATCTCCTGACATTAGTTGGTGAGGAGAAAAAAATGAGAATTTTGATAATTCCATATGAAAGTACAAATTCTTTTTTATCTTAGTTCCTCTGCTGTTATAAATGAGCATTGAACATTTGTAGTTCTCTAATCTTAAGAATAAAGGACAAGATATATATATACCAATCACCATACAATGTCATTGCTTTTATGTCATAAAGTGTATAAGCAGGTGCTACTTCTCTGGAAGTTAAATTGCTAATCACCTTGATCATTCAGAGAATAACTTCCATCTTGAAATATGTGTGAAAAGCCTTTCTGGCAGGACAGGACCATTTAGTGTAGGTAAGGAGAGCTAAAGGAAGCTGTGTAGAATGCCATTTGCGTGGTATGTTAATTGGTATTATAACAGAAGAAAAGTTTATTTCATATTAGCTATTTAATAAATATATTGAGAATCTATATTCTACAAACTGAGGTTTGGGAAGTGGTTAAAAACAATAAAATTATTATGTTGATTAAAACTTCTAAATCTTGTTTGTATGCTATTGTGCATTGTAAATCACCAAGAAGGGAATAAAATATGCCTAAGAACAATATATGACTGTGCAGATTTTCAGTGCACAGAATTCTCCAGCTGAGTTTGTAAATGGTTGCTGAAATCCAGTTGTGCTCTACTTAGCAATCGTGCAGTGCTTTTTTGAAAAGGGAACATCTTTTCTAGTTAGTTCAGACTTGCCTGCTTTGCCTTCCTAGTTTTTCCTAATTGGTTAATCTGGATTTTTTTTCCCACAGTTTTATTGAGATACAGTTGGCATATAACCTTGTATTAGTTTAAAGTGTACAACATGATTTGATACATATATTTCTTGCAAAATGATCACCACAATAAGTTTAGTTAACATTCATCACCTCACATCAGTTTTTTTCTTGTGATGAGATCTTTTAAGATCTATTCTCAGAAACTTTATAATATACAATATGGTATTGTTAACTTTAGTAACCATGCTGTACATTGCATCCCCAGATGTATTTATCTTACAACTGAAAGCTTGTACATTTTGACCACCTCCCCCTCTTTCCGCCAAATTCAAGTGTAGAGAAGGTAATTACCCTGAAATTTTTCATTTCCTTTCTTTTCTTTGTCCTCTACCCACCCCCCCCACACACATTTTATTGTTCCCAATTTTAGAGGGAAAAAAATTGCCTTTTATCAGCTTGAAGAAATTCACTTCTACTCTTACTTTGCTGAAATGTTTTATCAGGAAAGAATGTGTTGGACTTAGTTAAATAGTTCTTCTGTGTCTATTGAGATGATTATGTGGTTTTCCTTTCTTATTCCGTTCATATAATGAATTATATTAAGTTTTGGATATGAAATCAAAATTGCATTCTACTTAACTTTATTGAAATATAATTTATATACAGTAATATGCACTCACTTTAAGTGGACAGTTCAAAGAGTTTTTCAAATATGTTCCCACATATAACTTGTAATTATAACCCAATCATTTTAGAATATTTCTGTTACCCCAAAAGTTCCTTCATAGCCAGACCTGGCCTAGTGTCGTATTGGATGTAATTGCTATTACTGCAGATTCACTTCACCTGTCCTAAAAACTTATGTAAATGGAATCATGCAATTTATACTCTTTTGTGTCTTGTTTCTTTCACTCACATGTTTTGGGATTATTAAATGTTGTTTTGGTTATCTGTAGTTCATTTCTCTTTCTTGCTGAATATCATTTTATTGTATGGATACACCACAATTTATCATTTTGCCTAGTAATAGACATTTGTGTTGTTTTTATGTGGGAGCAGTAATTATTTAAATGATGTACATTGATGTACAAGTTTTTGTATGGCTATGTATTTTTATTTTTCTTGGGGAAATACCTAGGAGAATATCTGTGTTGCATGTGGTTTTACATCAAGGAGATGTTAAAATTCATAATAAACTATCAAGCTGTTTTTAAAAATGGTAACCATTTAATATTTCCACCAGCAATATATGAAAATTTCAATTGTTTCGTATCTGCACTAGTTATTGTCAATTGTTTTAATTCTAGATATTTTATTGAGTATATATAGGTATTTCATTATGATTTTAATTTAGATTTCTTTGATATCTAGGAATGTCGAGCATTTTAACATCTATCTATTGGCCATTTATCCATATTATTTATTTTGTGAATTATCTGTTTAAATGTCACATTTGTCACATTGGGTTGTTTGTCTCATTATTAGTTAAAATGTTCTTTATCAGGCATTTGTATTGCAAATATTTTCTCCCTGTGCGTGGCTTACATTTTCATTATTTTAATTTTGAAGCACATTTTTAAATCAATCCCAAATGATTTTTTCTTATGATTTGTGCTTCGTGTACTATTAGAAATATTGTCCTACCATGGATCAAAAAGAATTTCTTCTGTGTTTCCTTCTATATATTTTATTTGTTATTTCTGGAATTTCCATTTGGGTCTTTTTTTTTTTTCCTCTACTAAGACTTTCTATTTCTTGGTTGAAATTTTCATTCACTGAATACATGGTCTTTTATTTCACTGAGGATGTAGTAGTAGCCACATCTAAATTCTTTCTCTTAGTTGGGATTTAATTGATTTTCTTTTCCCTAATATTGTGTTCCATTTCTTGGTTCTTGGTATGTCATGACCTTTTGGACTGTATCTTAGACATTATGAATATTACATTATGTGGATTATTGATTCTGTTATTATCTTCTAGGACTATTGTTTCCTTTCTTTTAGAAGGTATTTTTCTTGTACTTAACCTTTACCGTTTGGTTCTTGGGGAACAAATCTGGTCCTGGTTCAGAAGTCAATTCTTCTTGAATCTATTTTGCCATGTGCATGGTTGAGGGATCAGTCACAGTCATGGTTAGAAAGTTTGAAGACTCCCCTTTCTGTGAAGGCTCACATTTATGATTCCACTACTCTCTTTGTAATCCCTAGCTTCCTGGCTTCTCTTTTCCTTTCTCCAGGCCAGAAAAACTATGGTCTTTAACAAGTGTGCCCGCTGCTGCCCATATGTATATCTTAACGACTGTACTTAAAGGCTGCAGGTTGTGGAAACTGTAACCTATCTATATATAGCTACCCATATTCCATCCTCCAAGAAGGCATACCCTTCCACCCACAATCTTTTTGCTTCTGTCCACACTGCAGAGCAATAAAAGTTTTTTTTTTCATTATGTCTGTGTTAGATCCACCCAACTTTTGCACAGTTAGACAGTCTGACAGAGAATCCACCCATGATGAGGTACTTTCACCCACTGAGACAGAAGTATAATCACTCTCTCTTTTCTCCTTGAATTATACTAGATAACTATACAACAGGGTGAATAGAAGTGGGAGATGTTACTTGTACTAAAGAAGGAAAATTGTGTGGAGGATTTCTTTTTCTGCCACTTTGTCAGATTTCTGATTATACTGATTATCTTGTCCTCAACTATAACATTTTCTTCTGTGGGTGTAAATTTTCATCGTTTTATTATGAACCAATCATCATCTTATTTAGAAACTGATAGAATGTACCTTTATTTTTCTTAAAGTTATCTTGACGTCTGAACAGTCTTATAATCACAAAATTATCTGGTGTTATTTAAATCTTTATTATTGTTGATTTTCATGGTGGTTACAGTTCAATTTATTGATTCTTCTGAATTTGGTTTTCATAGTAAGAGCATTTAATTTAAATTAACATTAGCAATTTTCATTTTTCTCTTGCTTTTCACAAAACATGTTTTAATGATAAAAGACATCTTTATTCTCCCTTTCTCTTCTTTCATTTTCCAGCTGCCATTTTTTTTTCATTTTCCATGTTAAATTGTGTTAATAATTAAAGTTGGACTTTTAATTTTCTTTTCTGGGCACAATTCCATTGTTTTATTTTATGAATACTCATAGTGGTAAATATGGACAAAATATACCGAGAGTCTAAAAATTAAAGTTAGACAAATCCTGTCCATCTTGTGCTCTAATCAAGCATTGAACTCTGGCAGTTTGCTTCCTCCTACTAGCAGCCTGCTCTATGTCAGGCATGTTACAAATTTTCTCTCTCCCTTTTCAACTTTGATGACTCTGTGTTTTGACAGATAACACAACTGTGTATTTATGTTTTCAGCAAATTATGTACTCTTCATGGGAGCCACTAAAAAAATGTTGGTGTTGGGTCACAAGATGATAATTTCTACCTAGAGTATAAGCACAATGCAGCTGTTTAAATAGAGTCAAACCATTTGATTCTATATAAACTTGTTCAAAATACTATGGAGTATTCCAAATGCAGTATTATCCAGTTTGAACTCACCAAAATGCTTTAAATACTACTGTTCGAATATTATAATTGATATTCACTCCTTTATTAATCACAGCTGAAATAATTTAAATTTAGTTGAAGGTTCATAAAATTATGCGCTGTGATATTTGTAACTCGGAAATCAGTACAGGCCTCCAGTGGGGCAGTGAAACACCTAATACTTGTGTACTGGATACACAGGGGAGATTAATAACCTGATCTGAATTTGAAATCATTGTAAAGATATGGAGCATTTTTACAGGTAGTAAGCAGATGATTTGAGTGACAAATCGTATATAAAATACAACTTTTAAAAAATATTTAGTAAAGATCATTTACTGCAGTCTTAGTAGCAAGATTCTTCAGTTATATCCAATGTGCTGAAATATAATCACCAGCCTCAATTTTTTTTCTTTTTAATAGACTTTATTTTGTAATAGGCTTTTTTGTCATTCTTGATGTTGCACATTCTATGAGTTTTAACAAATGTATAATGACATGTAGCTACCATAATAGCATACAGAATAGTTTCTCTGTCCTAAAAATCCTATGTGCCCTGCCTGTTTACCCTTCCTTTTCTCCCCTGGTAACCACTGATTTTTACTTTCTTCACAGTTTTGCCTTTTCCAGAACGGCATATGCTTGGAATCATACAGTATATAGCCTTTCAGGTTGGCTTCTTTCACTCAGTAAGATGCATTTAATATTCTTCCATCTCTTTTCATGGCCCCAAAACTCATTCTTTAGCACTGAATAATATCCATTGTCTGGACATAACACAATTTACTTACCCATTCACCTATTGATGGACATCTAGTTTATCCAGGTTTTGGATAAAAGCTAAGTAATAAAGCTGCTGTAAACATCCTTGTGCAGGTTTTTGTACGGACATAAATTTTTAATTCCTTTGGGTAAATATCAGGGAGCATAATTACAGGATTGCATGGAAAGGCTATGTTGAGTTTTGTAAGAAATAGCCAAACTGTCTTCCAAAGTGGCTGTACATTTTTGCATTCCCATCAGAAATGAATGAGAGTTTCTGTTACTCCACATCTACGTCAGCATTTGGTATTGTCAGTGTTCTGGATTTTGGCCATTCTAATAAGCATGTAGTGATATGTCCTTGTTGTTTTAATTTGCATTTCCCTAATGGCATATGATGTGAAGCATCTTTTCATATGCTTATTTGCCATCTCTGTATCTCCGTTGGTGAAGTGTCTATTAAGGTCTTTGTCTCATTTTATAATCAATTATTTTGTTTTCTTATTGTTGAGTTTTAAGAGTTCTTTGTATATTTTGAATAATAGTCCTTTATTAGATGTGTCTTTGCAAATATTTGCTCCCAGTGTGTAGCTTGTTTTTTCATATTCTTGACAGTGTCTTTCACAGATTAGAAAATTTTAATTTTATTGTTAAACCTCAATTTTAAGTAAAAGCATAAGGAAGGTTCAAATGCAACAGTTCAATACAATTTAATATATTTTTACTTTATTTCTATGTGTTATTTAAGAGTATTATTGCTAGAAGTGAATCCTCAATTCCCTGAACACTATTTTTAGTCCTATCACAAAATTAACTGGTTCTTTTTGTAATTTTTGGAAAAAAGGTAAAAAAGCATAAAATTAGCTGATATCACATATTTATCTTTTAAAAATCAATTTATTGGTATAGTTTGCATATAATAAAATGTACCTATTTTAACTGTACAGCCCAATCAATGTTGATATATACAAACACACACACACACACACACACACACAGACTTTAACCATTGTCATATCAATATTTAGGTAATTTCCACCATCCCCAAAAGCTTCATCTTGTCCCTTTAACACTCTCTCTCTCTGACCTCCTTTCCCTACTCTCTTCTGCAGTAGACAACCATATATCTAATTTTGGTCAGTATAAATTAGTTTTACCTATTTATAGTCACATATACAAAATCCTAACACTGTGATCTTTGGCTACGTTTGCTTAGCACATTTTGAAGACTCATTCATGTTTTTGCATGCACTAAATATTTGCTCCTTTTAATTATTGAGTAGTTTAAATATACAACAATTTGACTTTCCATATTTCTTTTCTGTTTCATATAGCTTTTTTTCCCTCAACTTCCTAATTTCTCCTTGGTATCTCAAAGTGAACATGTTTTAAACTTGATTTCTAATATTTCAAAAATTTAAAAAATTTGTATCCAGTTTTTCATGCCAAAATATTTGAATTTATTCTTGACTTTTCTAGCTCTTTTACTCTTCCCAATAAATGACCAAGTGTGTAGACTCCTAATCATGTGTGCTATTTCTCCATACCCACTGATGCAATTCTAATTTTAACTACCAGTATTTCTTGCCTAAGATTTTGTAACTTTTGCGTAACTGATCTCAAAAATAGTCTTGGGGCCTCCAATCAATTCTTTCCCCATTTACTGGTGTGTGTTTTTAAACAGAAAATCCTTTCTTGCTTACAATCTTCAATTGCTTCTTTCAATTACAGAAGAAAGTGAGTATCATAAATAAGGCATACATTTATCTCAGTAGCCTAGTGGACTCTAATCCTTCTCTAAACTTTAGCTCCAGTATTTTAATTCAGTACCTTCCTGCCTCAGGGCCTTTGGACAAGTTCCCTACCCTATTAATATGCATAATTCCTACTCACATTTCAAATTTCACCTAAAAATTACTTCATCAGGGAGACCTTTCTTGAGTTCACTGGTTACATGAAACTCTCTTTAATTAAAGTTCACATATCATCATGAATCCTACTTTTCTCCATACTGCTTTTTGACCATTATTCAATTATTAATGCATTTGCTTAATGTCAGTATCTTTATATAAAGTGCCTTTATCTGTAAGGGAAGATGCCATGTTTATTTCACTCATTGCTGTACTCATAGCACTTAATAAAGTATTCCGGTATTTTAAGTTCTTAACGTTTGTTGAATTAACTGTAATGGAAATGAGTCTTTGAAATTAGGTATATCAGTGATCTGGACTGAGAGATCAGAGGAAAAGAGAAAGAAGGCAAGACCTAGGGAGATGCGCAGAGAAATACAGAGAGACTAAAACTTGTAGAGCTGGAGAATAAAATGTTCTTCTGCCTTAAACATTTTTTTTTATTCATTTGTTAGTGTGATCAGAAGAGGAGATGCTCCAAAGCAGCTATAGCAAAGCACCCCAAAAACCCTTATCCTAATAAAGGCAAATACTTTTTAAATGATATTTAAAGACTGATGATGTCAGATTTAAATTAGAAAATTATGAAATAATAATTCGTGTCCTAAATACAACATAGACTTTATCCTAATTTGAACAGTAAAATTAGAGGAGATCAGTACACGGGCTATTTTTGAACTGTATCTCTGATAAGCAGTGTTACCTTGAGAAGCATCTAAGTTTTTACTGTGGTACTTATGAGCTATGTGATGTAGGAAAGTATTTAAACCTCTCCCTGCCTCAGTTTCCTGATTTACTTAAGATAACATTTATTTCATAGCATTGTTATAAGGATTAGATGAGGTAATATGTCATCATTAAGCCTACACCAAAGGGATTTTTGTATACATGCTTGGGAACACAAGGCTATTAATACTGCTACTGTGTTATTGTAGATGTTCTTATTTCATCACCATTACCATGATCACCAGAAGAACATTTGGCTGAGGGTAAGGAAATTGTGTCCTTTCTTAATAATGGAAAGAAGAATCTTTGGGCAAATGCATTAACTTCAAATTCCATGCTATTTTCTCAAAAAATGAGATAGTGGTATTCACCTTGTCAGGAGGAAAGGGTTCTTGTGAGGCCCAAGTGAGTAAAGGAATGTGAAGGCGATTTGAACATTGTAAATTCCTATCATTAAAATTAGGCCATAACTTGGAAGCACTGATTTGAAGCACAGTTTTATTGAGGACAAGTTTATACACTTAATTCCTTTATGGAAAAGTTTTGTTCAGTGGCTTAGAAGGATGTTCCTTACTGGAGACTAGCCAGTGTTCATACGTTCTCTCTAGATTGTAGAATAGTGGTGATCATTTAAACATGCATTGTTTGATCCACCAATGTACAGCCATTTTGAGCACAAACAGTACTCTAATTAGAGGTCTGAAAGTATTCAGTCTCCTTGGCTTTAATATGCTAATTTGATCACCTACATTATTTTATGTAAATTTTCTTGTGTCATCGTATCTGCTCATTTAGAAGTGTTTGCCATTCCAACTTTGGGAGTACCTACTACGTGGTTACCTTCCTGACTGATACCTTTGAAAATGTGTCAACAGTTATTGTGTTTTACGTTTTAATGTACTGCTCAACATAGTATAACATTAGGTTCCCTGAACATAGACGTTTTTCTTGTAGAAAAGAAGAACAGAATTTGGTTTAGTTAAGACCTTTGCAGAATTTAGTCAGTTTCACACAAATTCTCTTTACTTATTCATGAGAGACAGTATAATGTGGTAGAAAAACCTACACTTGAATACTAGCTCTGTCACTTAATAATTTTGAGACTTTGAAGAAGTTATCTATGTTTCTTAAGCTTCTTACCCTTTTTCTGTAGTATGTGGATACTAATAGCCACCTTACACATGGATATTGTGGAAATAAATGAGGTAATATGAGACACTCAAGCAGTGCTGCACAGGAGCTAAGACTACTTAGAGAATAAGAGAATGAGTTCCATTTCATTTGGGCTCCAAATTACATGCTACAGAAGAGAATGGTGGACCCCCCCCCCCCAGCCTCCCACCCTCATTTATTTACAGAGCAGTTAAATACAAGGACAATTTGCTGTTTAGTTCTGGGAATAAGGGAGTTTCATATCACTTTATTGGGAACAACTGAATCCACAGTGTGGGGAGAGGCAAGGTTAACAGTCATGCATACAAGTTATCTGAATGTAAGCCAGACAGTTGTACTGCTTGATATATGTAAATTAATGTTCATATAGAGGTTATTAGTAGGCATGTGGGGTCTTAGAGTTTGAGCCTACAATTTAAAAGTTATTGGCAACTTACTGCCTCTAAAGGGGAAGGGTCTAATCATTTTAGAGCAGTACCCCGTTGTGGCAAGACCCATCTTCTCATTGTAGTTATGTAGATATTAGGAAATTCCTGCCACTCTGTAGATTGGCACATGTCCAGACCAGGGCTATAGATTTTGGTGGATATATTTAAAACTTCATCTGTAGTGATGATTTTACCTCCTGTCCCAGAAGGCCTTTGGGCATAAGGGTATCAGTACCTACACTGTTTATTCATAAAGCACTTAGAATGTACCAAGGACTGTGCTAAGTATGTTTCATAAATTTTATGATTTTTAAAACTTATAAGAAATTATTATATATTTTTACCGAAGTATAAGCTGATGCTTAGAGAAGTTCAATAACACGACTAAAATTCATATGGTGAAAAATGATGGAGCCAAAATTTGAACTCAAGCAACCTTGCATGAGATCCGTTTCTCTTGTGAATGGCTAGCGGGGAAGGACTCAAGAGGTATTGAAAGGAAATTCTCCATAAGAGAGAACAGAAGGGGGCTGTGATCAACATCAGGACATGGCTGTTTCTGGACACATAGGTAGCAATTTAAATAAATTATGGAACATTGATACATAATAGAATAACATACCAACTTTATATACATGTGTATGGATCAATATATAAACTATGATTTCAAGAAAAAAATATTCAGTTTCATGTTAAAATTTCTATAAGGCAATATTTATGTAGCATAGATTTTTGGAAATCCATACATGACATTGATGTGGTTACCTGGGTAGAGCAGTGCTGAGTAGATAATAGTGATGGGGTAGGGGGCACCGACTGTTCTCAGATTCTTTTTCATACTTAAAATAGGTGAGCAAAGAAAACTATTCTTAAGATTGAGAGAGCACATTAAACCTTATCTCAAAGTGGTCTACATTTTTTTCAAAAAACTTTGTGTTTTATGTACCAAAGAAGATTAGTAATATATGTAGGGGCAGTATTGATTTATTCATACTGCTATCCCCTTAGTATTCTAGATAATCTCCTGGTTTATTCTATCTTTGTCAGCAGAAAGTATGATTAGCATTTAGTCAGGGTATTATTTTTCATCTAGAAATTGAAAATGTGAATTCTTTAAAAAGGGAAAGGACAGAGCGTTCACCTATTTTACTCAAGCAATTTACACTTTCGAAATGGTGAAGAGGCCAGATTGATAACACTGAACTGGTACATCAAAATAATTAAGCTTTAATCTCCTATTCAAAGACTTCAGTTTAGGGGTCACAAGGAATCAAGAAAACTTTTTTTCTTTTTAATCAGTCTTGGATGATTAGTGACTTTGTTTGTGGAATGATCATTTTCCAAGTACAGCAATGCAGTGTTAGAGTAAAATAGGGGGAAAAGATTAAGGAGTTTAATTTACTTGGCATGTTATAACTATGTTTATTAAAACATTAAGAATTACAGCAAAACTTTATCATTTGTTAATATTACTTTTGCCTCAATGGGGGTTATATTGAGAAAGCAATATTCTAGACATAAAGGCCACTGCCAAACTGTATTTTTTTTTAATTTCATACTTTCTTATAAAATAACCCCCCCTGGGTACTTAAAATGAAATATATTTCTTTGTTGGAATGTAATTCCTCCCCCTCCCTCAATAAGCTTTCCACCTCTGGTTATTATTGCAATGTTGTTCAAAACAAAGACAGGTTCAGAATACTGATATATGAATCAGCATGCCTTACGCCATAAGAAATAGGATAAAGAGGGCTGTGTATTGTTTCTCAGTAAGTGTTTAGTTTGTATAATGTGATACTTGGGATCCTCCTTCTGATTTTATCATGAAATTAATTGAATTCAAAAAGTATATGCAGGAACTGTATTAAATTGTAGAAAATCCATATCAAAAAAACATAAACAAACAAAATAAAACATTCTCCAAAATAGAATTGAAGCTTTTGTAAAAGAGGTCAATAATTTCAGATTAGTAGGTCTTAAAACTTTTGCATCTTTTAGTAGTCAGAGCTGTCTTTGTCAGAATCAATAGGTAATCCTTGGTTTCTAAGCATGAAAATTGACAGAAAGTTGATTTTGATAGGGTTGAGATGTACAAGGAAAATATAGGCAGGTTTCTAAGCATTTGTCATGACAGTGGTATGTTATTTAATAATACTTTGTGATGCAAACCATCTTTTCCATGAGAAAAGTGGTATTATATTTAGAAGGGACAAGAGCATATTTATCGGGGCCAGAATAATATTTGGTAGGGTTTCCTGAGAGTTTAAAGAAAAAAAGTATACTAAAAAAGTTGGACCAAGATGTATGCTATATTTTCAAACAGGAGTTTGTCTTACCAGCCTGCTCTTGAGATCTATACCCTGTATGGTAGAATTCATGTTTTTTTTTTTTTCCTGTATTGAGAATTTTATGTCATGTACAAAGTCTATGGGACACACATCTTTTAGTGGATTGATTATTTATTAGAACTTTTAGCATTCCCCAAGTACCCTCATAGATGACTTTACAGACTGCAAAGAACGATGCAAGATAAGCTGACAAAAAATAAGATTAGGATATGGGTGTATAAAGAATGTTGCTCAAATTGTCTGTTTGCTTTATATTCAAGATTCATAAATAATTATGATTTGAGATCTAACACATCCAGAAATCAACTTTGAAACTGAAAAAAAAAATGGCTTCTTCATCTTCATATACTCTGAAGGCATCAGAAAGATTATATAAATATTACTAAATTCACATCATTAAATTAGATTTATTTAATATATACCATCTGTCATCTTAATACAATTCCTATAAACACTACATAGTTTATTTTTATTAAAAGAGATGTATATGTATGTATATATATTATATATATATACTTAAAAAATTCAGTCATGACTGATGAAGCAAGTGTACAGCTCACCCTATAATACTTTCTCAGGAATAACCATTTCCCTTTTTAATTCTCTTGATTAATATCTCTAAATAATATAGTTATATTACTGTCTCTCTAAATCAAATAAACACCCATTGACTCATTATTATTATTATGCTATTTCCACAGTAGTTTTCTTGCTCTCTAATTCTATTATTGACAATGTTTAAAAATTTAAGTAATGTATTTCAAAATTTCCCTGTTAATTTTTAATTTTTACTTATGCATGTTAAATTTACATATGGTAAAATTCATCTTTTTGGTATACAATTCTTCTATGAGTTTTGACAAATGCATGGAGTTGTATAACTACTACAATGAACAATTTATGGGGCAGTTCCATCATCCAGAATATTCTCCAGTGGTGCCCTTTTGTAATCAGCCTTTTCCCCATCTCTAAAACCTGGCATCTATCATCTTTTCTTATTCTCTATATTTTTGCCTTTTACAGGATGGCATGCAAATGGAATCATGAAGTACAAAGCCTTTGAAGATTGGCTTCTTTCCCTTACTATAATGCACTTGAAGTATGTACATACTGTTGTTTGTATCAATCTGTTCCCATTTATTGCTGAGTGATACTGCATTGTATGGATTCACCACAGTCTTTTTACCCTTTTACTAGCTGAAGGGCATTTAGGTGGTTTTCAGTTTTTGCAGTATATGAATAAAACTACTATAAACATCCATGTACAGGATTTTTATGAACATAAGTTTTATTTCTCCCGGATGAATACCTACGTGGGGGATTATTGAGTCATATGGTACGTGTATGTTCAGTTTTATTAAAAAATGTTAAACTCTTGGCTGCACCATTTTTGCATTGCTAGCAGCAATGTATGAAATTTATGGTTGCTCTGCAAACTCTACAGCACATGTGGCTTTATCAGGTTACTGTTTGCCAGTCGGATAGAGGTTATTTGCCAATCTGTATCTCTTTATGGTGTTAATTTATACTGTACCTAATGACTAGTAATATGGAACAACTTTTCATGTACTTATTTGCCACTCATATATTTTCTGTGGTGAAGTGTCTTTTCAAACATTTTCTTCAGTTTTTTCATTGGGTTTTCTTAGTTTTGAGTTTCTCTATATTCTATGGATCCAGGTTCCTTGTGAGACCTCACCCATGCCAATATCTTTTCATAGTCTATAGTTTGTCTTTTAGATCTTTCAAAATGTCATTCATAGAAAAAAAAAGTTTTAATTTTGATTAAGTCTAATCTCAGTACATTCTTTGGAGATCATGCTTTTAATGTTATAACTAAGAACCCTTAGCCTATTCCAAGGGTCTCCAAAATGATCTATATTTTCCTTTAGAAGTTTTAGAGTTTTACATTTTGCATTTAGGTTTATGTTCTGTTTGAGTTAATTATTATATGAGATGGGAGGTTTGCTTAAAGCTTCTTTATTTTTTCTTGCATGTAGATATGCAAATGTTCCAGCAGCTTTTGTTAAAAGGTTTTTTCTTCATTGACTTGCCTTTGCATATTTGACAAAAATCAGTTGATTATGGTTATGTGTCTCTATTTGTGGACATTTTATTTTGCCCCATTTTTTTTATCTGTCTGTCCTTTCACTAATGCCACACTTGATTATTATAGCTTTATACCAAATAGAATGAGACTTCCAACTTTGCCCTTCTCTTCAAAACTGTTTTTGTTATTCCTTTTTCTTTTCATACGAAATTTAGAATCATTTTGTCAGATTACAATAATCATATTGTGGTTTTAGTTTGGATTATATTAGACCTATAGATCAATTCGAAAAAAAATAAAGATCTTAAGAATCATCTGATAAATGAACATGGTATATGTCTCATTTAGTTCTCTTAGTTTTTTATTGATGTCTTCTAGTGTTCAGTGTACAGTGCCTATACATATTTTGCTAAATTTATACCTATTTTGTTATTTTCCAGTGCCATTATAAATGTCACTATTATAATTTTGACTACTTGTTTATTACTAGTATGTAGAAATACAGTTGATATTTGTATATTGACTTTGTACCCAGTGATATTGCTGTATCACTTATTAGTACCAAGAACTTTCATCGTATAGTCTAAAGGATTTACAGCATAAGCAATCATGTTATCTGAGAATAGAGACACTTAAAAAAATTCCTGAGAAAAGTGTATTGACAAAGAAACTACAAGTCCACACTAAAAGCCAAGACTACAAGTGTATATTATTTCAGGGCTGCAAAATTGCATAGGCAAAGCATACAGGAGAACAGTAGCGGGGCATGCCACCCAATATTTACTTCAGATACTGTCATACAGGATAAAGGAAAAGCAATACTATATAGGGTAAGTTGTGGAGTATCATGGGGGAAGTTCTTAGGAAGCAAAATGAGAGTCTGATCCACATCTTCCCCACAGTCAGAATAGAGGAAAAGCAAAATGTCTACCCTAGAGGATTTTATTGGGTTCTGGTCTGCACTTGCTGTTTTTCCCATTTATGTATTCTTTTGTGAATGATAATCTAGAGAGGAGAAACTTCTTAACATCACTTTGAATAATATGTTGGTAAACTCAGTAACTGGAAAAACTGTAGCTAAGTCCCGGTTTCCTCCTCCTCATACCCATTGTTTTCCTTAAAATTTCTGTTTTTTTAAATCTTCCTTTAGAATACCAGCGCCACCAAAACAGACAAAGAAAAATCCATTCACTTTTAGCCTCACCTGTCTATTGCTGTATTTTGTTTTGATCTATAAATGCCTGCTCTACTAACCCTCTGAGGGAAGGTGACTAAATTCACACACATATCAGAGGCAGTCTGGTCAGTAGTATGTAAAATGCTAATTTACATTTACAGAAAACATTCCTGATCTAGTCTTTTTCTGAACCACATTAGAATCTGTGTCACATTTACATGTTTTAGACTTTATGAATATGTTATTTGCAAATGTTTGAGCAATAAAATAATACAATTGTAAAACACCTTCTGTCAGGATGCTCAAAGCACTATGTATATATAATAATTACAACAGCATAAAAATATAATAAGTAATCACCCACCAAGATGAATTTAGGAGGAAAAAGTTTAGAACAGTGTTACATAAATGTAAAGAGGATTAATTGTAAATTCAAAAAAGGACTGCAAACATGATTAAATGCAAAGACAAACACAAATCAAGCTGAACACATTTGTCTTTGGGAAAGGAATTATAAAAATGTTTGGCAGTAAAATGAAACTGCTTATAAGTCATTTCAAAATAATGATACACCCTGGATAATTTTATTGGTTTTATAACTTTAAAGCTGTGACCCAGTGCCTCGTATGTGCTTTCTTGTAAAGTTATAATCTAATTATGAAGTGACCAAATATTAAAGAGCTGCTGTGAATCTGCTGCCGCCTCCAAATGTTACCTCTGATGTTTAAAACTCTTCTAATGGAAATTGCATGCACTATCAATAGAAAAAGATTAAATACTGTGGTGCAGTGAAGTGAAACAGAGATTGGTTTTTCTCCCTGTTGAGGTTGTAATTGGATTATTGTGAACTCAATATTTGTTCCAAAAGAAAATTATTTCTTTCTTTATATATACATTACAATAATTGAATAGACAGGGTTATTCCTGGAAGTTAAGGGGTGTTTTGAAACCATTAGAAGTACTTGCATATTGTATCTTTCCTTCTATCCTAAATCCCCCTCTACCTCAATCCCAACTCTGTTGTTATTTTACAAAAAGATTGTGCAGGTGTCTCAACTCCAGAAACTTATTAGAATGGTTTCTTGTACCCCTGGGTCTAGGTTCTTTCATATCTGTGTGTGTGTCTGTCTGTCTCTCTGACCGTCTGTCTGTGTCTGTGTGTGTCTGTGTGGCGCTTGAGTAACTGATAAAGGAGGAGGGGAAATCCAAGATCTGGTTAGCTTACCTAGTTCATTTCAATAATTCACAGCCCTTAGGAAGCTATTGATGGTTCTTTATGGTCTCTGTCCCCCTCACTTTTCTACTTTCTAACATCCCTTTCCAGAATACCACACTTTAGTAGTCCACTCAGGTGATTCTTTGGTTTTCCCCTGAGAAATACCTGTGCATGCTATAAAATGACACCATCATTCTGTATTTTCCTTTGTATCTCTACAACTCTTATTCCTTAAGCACGTATATTAGTTTTTAAAAGTGAAAATTCTGACTAAGCTAACTCATGCTGATGTATGAATGTGAAAAGTGACTATATTCTCATCTTCAGGAATAGTAATCTAATAAAAGTCTGCTTACATATTCAAATAAATATATATTAGATGATAAAATTTTAGATAAGATGGGTATGATAGGTGAATTATGCCTTCCAAGATGATTCCATATCTTGTTCCCCTGATCCCCAGACTGTGAATATGTTATTTATCATGTCAAAAGGAATTTTGTATATGTAATTAAATTAACCAATTAGTTGAATTTAAAACAGGGAGATTACCCTGGATTATCCAGCAGCAGGGGCCCAATATAATCACACGATCCCTTAAGAGCAAAAGGCAAGGTAGAAAGGGAATTCAGAAAAATTCAAAGCATAAAAAAGATGCAATGGTCCTTTGTTTGCTTGAATTTGAAGGAATTGATATGTCAGAAAAGAAGGATCTCAGTTCCACACCCTCAAGAGACTGAATTCTGTCAACAATCAGTGACCTTGGAAGAAGGTAATAAAGGGCCCCAGATGAGAATTGTAGCCCTGGTAGATAACCTAATACCTTATAACAACTGCGTCATTCATCCATTTAAAAATAGTGTGCATCAAAAATTAACCACTTAGGAAAAAAATCAGATAAATCTCTTACCCTGAAAACTTTCTAGAGGAATGGAAGAGATAAAGTACACGTTGAATTATATGGAATGGTTGAAAGATAATATTTTTTTCATAAAACAGGTATGGATAAATGGCTCTGAGACTTCAGAAAAGTGAATTGTTACTTAAAGTTGGGATATGTTGAAAGGCTCCTTGGAATAATCGGCATTTAGGGTGAGTAGACTCAAATTGTACCACTTTATTTTGACAAACAATTCAAAGTGTTAATTTCTACATCATTTGCTCATCCAAGATTAGCTTTAGACTTGACAATTATTTAGTGATTATGTTTATTTTTTTATTTTTTGCATATATTAGGCTTCTTCTTATGTCCTAAAATAAGATTCCAATGCTATTGTCCTTATTAATCTCTACATATGTTTAAAATAATATAAAAAGTAGTAAAGTTTTGGGGGAAAGTAGTGAGGTACATGTGTCTGTATAGTATTGTTAGCATTTAGTTGATAAAACAAAAGATTTCAATATATTAGCATTCCAGTATATTTTGAACTAAAAGATATTAATGATAAAGAAAAAGTGACATCATTAACTAAATAATATTATTAAAATTAAAACTGGTTCATTTTATATGAACTGAATAAGAAAGATCATTCATGGTATATCCCTAAGATTTTTTATGGATAAATCTTTTCTCCAAGGGAGATAGTGCAATATAAATTATTATTTAGTAACTGGGATTTAACTGGGTACAATAGTGCTGGACTAAAAAGGCACACAGAAGAAGACACATTAACAAATTCATGATTTCTATCTCTCCCCTTTTTTTTTTATAGAGCAATTTTGCACAACACCTCAGGTCTGACAACAAGCACAGCTAGGTGAATCTCCTGGATGGCCCCCCCATATTAACTCCCACTTTACCTTCTGAGCAAGGTAAGTGTAGATACCTTTGTTTATCTTTTCTCAGTTTGTCCCTCATGTTTTCATAGGCCTAATTTCATATTTTGTTTTTTCCAACACTATCCTGGCCAATGTGTTCATTCAATTATTATGTATAATGATACATCCAAATGGTGAATACTTATTTATGCCAGCTCGTGCTAGCTAATCTATTTATCTTACAGCATACTCATATATTTTTTCAGAACTTTGTCACTTTTCTACTTAGTTGGAAAGACTTATGAACAAAATCTGAAGACCGATTTTTATGGAACGGAGGGTTTTCATACTACCCATCTCCTTGGCTGTGTATTTTCAAATTTTATGCCTCATCTGCTAAAATCTGTCTCAACACAAACCCAGACTGTACAGCTGTGTAAATCATGTGTTCCTGTGACCAGGTGTGCCAAGGATGACTGTGGAGATACCACTGTTAAGTAAGCCTCCCGCTAAAAGGAGAGACACAGGTAACATTGACTTTCAGTTGTTGACATGCTGGCTGGCTTGGGAGCCAGGTAGTTGAAGATTGTTCCAGAATGTTTTCATTTAAAGCATGATGGCTGACAGTGTGTTGTAAGCTTTAGGAACAGCAGGAGCACCTTCCCTATGCTAATAAATACTAGGAAGCATTGTCCTTTGCCGACTTCAGGAATCCTTAACATGTAGGCACTCTACTCCGCTAAGATTTTCCTGTTTTTCTTCGGCTAATGCAGAAAAAAATTTTAATCCAAGTCATAGTTTTTGTCTAACAAACATTGATTACTCCACATAATAGGGATATATATTTATTGTGTGTTTGCTTATTTATTTGCTTATTTATTTAATGTAGAGCTCCCCTGAGGCCATCAGTCATTATGAAGTTGTTGGGTTTTGTTTTTTGTTTTTAATTTAATTTTATGACATGACTTGAGAAATGGCTACCTTGGTTATACTTGTGATGGCTACACTGAAATGAAGTGACACTGCCTTGCTGCCTTGAGTTGAGAGGCAATCAATCACTGCCTTTTATTGTAAAAGAGTCGTTTATGTTAGTGTCCTCTCTCAATTAAGATCTAATATGAAAAGTAGTGTTAAGGGAATATTTTAAATCATTGTCATAGATCAGTAAATATCATTCCATCAGTTTGATGTTTAGACATATATTACATATTTGCCTTTCAAAAGAGTTGAGAATTAATAATGTCTTTTGTTTTCTGGGTGTTTCTAGCCTATGAGAATAGCACCCTACCTCATATGTCTTTTGCAATGTTGTGTACTCTGAAGTCCTCAGAAGTTAAAGAGAAATAATGCTTTTCATAAGCAGCTAATCCTTATTCAAAGGTAACAAACTGACATCAGCAAATGGTAAAGTGTTCAGCCAGTTGAATAGGGGAAGAAATTAAAAATATTTTGTATTGGCAATACAAGCTAAGAAATAAATTAGAAAATTAAAATTTATGATTGCTTGGATTCTGATCTTACTCAGAAAATCACTGAATTGTTGTGTGACTTTTAGCAACTTCTAAGCAGGAATAATACCTCCCACTTCCACTCCATATCAGAGACCAGCTATTCTGTGCATTAACGTGATAATTTCTACCAACACATTTGGTGTATGTAAAATGGGCAAGATAGTGCTATTGTTTGTCATGAAATTGTGATTTTTTTTAAGTTTAAATGTATTCAATTTCTTTTAAATCTGTCCTTTCTCATTTTTCTTAAGTTAGTTGCTTGTTGTCTCCTTAACTCCATGGTAGCCTACATTCTTCTGCCCGTCAACTGTATTTCTGCTTGTCTACCCAACATCTCTTGTTGAAATAGTCCTCACACTGTAGACATCAAAGTGTTGCATCTGGAGGCTTCGAAAAGTCTTTGCCTGCAGTTCTAATATAATGAAGAGCATTTGGAATTTCAATCATTCCCAACAACATACTGTATAGAAACTTACAATTAAATTTGTATTAATAGAAGCCATTGGTAATTTTTAAAGGTATAATCTCTCTTAAATTTTATTTTGAGAAGCAATTCTAGTGTAATAGCTAAGGCCTGTACTTTCTCCTTCATATTTATCAACTTACATCTTATTTGTCTCTTGATACTCTTATTATTATTATTTTTTTTTAGATTTTATTTATTTATTTGACAGAGAGAGAGAGAGGGATCACAAGTAGGCAAACAGGCAGGCAGTCAGGTAGGCAGGCAGAGGGAGAGGGAGAAGCAGACTCCCTGCTGAGCACGGAGCCTGATGTGGGGGGCTCGATCCCAGGATGCTGGGATCATGACCTGAGCTGAAGGCAGTTGCTTAACCAACTGAGCCACCCTGGCGCCCCATGTCTCTTGATACTCTTGGCCATAATTCATGTTGACAGGAAATTTTCCTATTTTAATGTTTGCTCTTATTGTTTATATGTATGCCTAAAACCGGACTTTATGCACCACTTTCAGAGCTATAACTAGGATTTTGTACATTGTAATTAGTATAGACATGTTAAACAATTTATTGTTTTCTATATCCGTGTATTTGCTTGTTTTGAGAGTGGGTCGGGGAGATCACAATTCATCATGTATGCTCTTTCAGTGAACAACTAAA
The DNA here is from genome assembly GCF_002201575.2 of Neomonachus schauinslandi. Classification (NCBI taxonomy): domain Eukaryota; kingdom Metazoa; phylum Chordata; class Mammalia; order Carnivora; family Phocidae; genus Neomonachus; species Neomonachus schauinslandi. The sequence continues at coordinate 67,885,203 of NC_058411.1, read as the reverse complement.
AGGTGTTCTTTTAAAAATATTTATTAGGGTGGGCGCCTGGGTGGCTCAGTTGGTTAAGCCACTGCCTTCGGTTCAGGTCATGATCCTGGAGTCCCTGGATCGAGTCCCGCATCGGGCTCCTTGCTCGGCAGGGAACCTGCTTCTCCCTCTGACCCTCCCCCCTCTCATGTGCTCTCTCTCATTCTCTCTGTCTCAAATAAATAAATAAAATCTTAAAAAAAAATTTTATTAGGGTGCCTGGGTGGGTCAGTCTGTTAAGCATCAGACTCTTAATTTCATTCAGCTCAGGTCATGATCTAAGGGTTGTGAGATCGAGCCCTGCCTCGGGCTCCACTCCGGCTGTGCAGTGTACTTAAGAATCTCTCCCTCTCCCTCTGCCCCTCCCTCTCCACCTGCATGCTTGCTGTCTCTCTTTCTCTAAAAGAAATAAATAAAATATTTATTAAGTGCCTTTTGTGTATCTTCTACATTTGAGAAAATTTTATAATATACAAATTAATATTTATACTTTATATAAGGATGTATATTATAGTAATCAGATGTCTTCACTGTGGTCCTTCTATTCAAAAATAAGGAGATTGCTTATCAGACAGAATATTAAGAAATTTTGTGGGTAACGTGGGTTCCTCTTTAAGCCTATCTCAAAAAGAAATTGTTCACAATTTTTATAAGCCGAATTTCTCCCATCTTCTAATTCAGTCTCCTCCCACCATAACTTTATAACCACTCATTTGTAAGAGATGTAATTATGGTGGAGGTGCTGATGCTGGTGGTGTTACTTTGGGTAGGGGTGGGTGGTAGAATTAATAGGAAGTACTCAAATTCAACATTTACTCTTTCTAGTGAGAGGTTCTTATGTATTTTATTAATTAAAATAGCTGACAAGCATATGGCTTGCTAAACTACATGATACACCAAAAATCTTGATTTTTTATATAAACATTAAGGGTGATATAATTGCATCATCTTTTTATCATCATTTGTATTCACATGAGCTCTGACTTTAAAGCCTATATGTGTTTGCTTAATATATGTTTAATTAGACAAGAATGAAAGAAGCAAAGAATTGAATCATTCAAAGTTATCCAATGGTTAAGGACCTATTCTGAGACAGGAAAAAAGCAGCCTATTTGAGTTTTCTGCCTAAACTTATGTATACTAATGTTAACATGGACATAGAATATAATAAATAGCACGCTTCCTTATGATAATAAAGATAACAATGATTTCTTAGCACTTAGTAGTGCTAATATTTGGAAGATACCTTAGAGTTCATCTATTAGAACTTGCAGCCACTGAAAACTGTCTCTTTCCAATATCTCTGGTAGCTTTTTCTTGGCCACTTCCATAAATAGGAAACTCACTACTAGGGTAATTTTGGTCTGTCTTATATATTTTCTATTTTGTATTAGACCCAAAATGTAGTGAACAGTGATTTTGCAATGATAACACTTTTTCCCCCCAGTTCTCTGTTTTATAAGTAATTATGGCATAGATCTATAAACTAAGTACCAAGGTAATCTCCTACTGTGTTCTCTATTTTGAAATTGTCTGTTTTTCATATTTGTTTTGCTCTTTTCAGTGTAAAGTTCACCTGGAGAAGATGCAGGCAACTTTATCCTTTCTTTGTTCTTATACCAAAAAAAAAAAAAAAAAAGCTAAGATAGGCCCTTTTATTGTCCTAACTTTTCAAATACTTGTCGACTTATTTGTTAACGTAAAAAGTCATTCCAACTTCTGATTTTTTGCCTTGGATGACATGATTTGACTTCAGAAGTTTTAGATCCTCCTTCAGGTGAGCCTGTATACATACCAGTTTTATAAAGTTACTGTTATTTCTCTTTGCTGTGACATATGCTTTTATTTGTCAACTTGCCCCTGATTTCTGTAGTAAATTTCAATCTAAATGGGCTAATTTACAGTCTGGCAGGAGTGGTTACAGCCATTTAAAATACTGTGCATAGACTTTAGGCATACATCTGAACTGCCAAAGCAGAAGTTACATGAGAAGAGAGCAAAATTATGAAACCCCATTCCCTGGCACTATTCTAGATATAGCCAGTCATTATGCTGTCTTTGACCTACCAATGACAAATTCTTGGGCTTCACGGACCGCCACACCTAACCCTCTTTAGTTTTCTCTTCCTGCACAGGTACAGGGATCACAATAGGTACCAAATGGTTGAGCCTCAGCCCCATTCTTTCCTTGTGATGGGTGGCAGTGTTTGCTTGTCTCTGTTCTTTATCAGCAAGTGACTTCAAGTTAGCTATTATTCCCTAATTTTATTTGTTAAAATACCCATAGTTGGGCAGCAGCCTGCACCTCTTCAATGTTCATTTTAAGCCTGTAAAAATTTCTCAACCATGTCTGCTATGAAGACTCAAGAAAGTCCCACAAAAGGCCCGAGATGTATGTCAAAACTACAGCTTTCTCTTTTTTCTCCTCAGACTATTCTTTCCAGCCTTTTGTGCATAATTCTTCTATCATACTAGTATCTCTTCATTCTCTGTAATAAACCAGTGAATAGAACATTACCCCTTAAACCTGTTCATCTCCCATAACAGAAGGACCAGCTTGTATTAATAGCGCACATCATTGGTACCTACCTTAGGCAGGAAGGACCGATGTAGTAAATATCTTCAAGGTCAATGGAATAATAATCTCCCTGGTCCCTACAGGTAGCATCAAAACTGCAGTCCTTTGTGGCTTTTCCTGGAGTTCCCAGGGAACATTTTTCCCTAAATCTTGTCATAGCCTTTTATTTATTCACTTCAACTATTTGCTGGGGGCTCTTTGGCATGCTGTTTTTACTCTGCCCTGGCCATTTCTTTCCCCTTCCTATTAACTCTGTTAACTTCATATGTCTTAGAGGTTTGTAGCCATTTGCTTAGCTAGACATTATTAGTCAGGGTTCTTTAATACAGACAGAACACAAAAAGAATACAGACTGAGTGATAATCCTTTCTTTCTTTGTGCCAAATGAACACTGGATTAAGGTTTTGCCTCTGTTACTGTGGTCATGCTCACTCACCTTTTCTTACTCTCAAGTAAAAAGAGTTAGTGAAATCATACAATACCTAGGTGTATGGTATAATGGATGTTCAAATGCTTTGGATATATATACCTGGATAAAATACTTGTTGGTTCCATTTATGGACTGTTCATTTATCACTGTTTCTCAAGCACGGGATGTGTGACAAGGGGTCTTACTGGAACTGGGAGGGTCTGTTTATGGGAAAGATACGATATGCTAATCTGCGTGTTCTAGGAGTTCTGCTAAACATTACCTAAGGGACAATGCATACATCTCTTAGATCCCAGGGCTGCTGTTTGCACTAAGAAAGCTTCCGGGGGAAAAAAAAAAAAAAAGAAAGCTTCCGGGAAGGAAACTCCCCGTGGCATTCCAAGGCAATGTGGTCCTGCCAGGCCTGGGCATTCCAAAGGCCCACACCCTTCTCCAAAACCTGCCCTCTCCCCCAGAGGCCTCCCTGTTACATTTTAGCAAGTCAGGTATTATGGCTGATTTCATACTCTACATTAACCCCAACGTTAAAGATTTTATTTATTTGAAAGAGAGAGAGCACGTGTGCTCACATGAGTGGAGGTAGGGGCAGAAGGAAAGGGAGAATGACAAGCAGACTCTGCTCTGAGCAGGGAGCCAGATGCAGGGCTCGATTCCAGGACCTGAGCCAAAGATAGACACATAACTGACTGAGCCACCCAGTCACCCCAAGCAGAATAATATTATTAAAGTATATAATGACTGGGTAAGAGTATACATTTAGAAAATAATATATAGTATAATTATCCCTTACTCTCCCCTAGAGGTCAGTTTCTGGTTATTCATTTATTCATGCATTTGAGAATCGACTATGCCAGCCAGGGTGCCAAGTGTTATTCGTACAAATCTCCTTCCATAGGAGTTTATGTGTATATTCAAATAAAGTGATTGAATATATCGTAGTAAATGCTATTATAGAGTTATATACTGAAACACATGGAAGTATATACATTTTCTATTTCAGGCTACACTGATTGACCATACTTGACTTCTAAAGAATGAATATGGTTTATTAAGGCTAGTCTGAGGGTAAACATTCTAATGTTGAATCTCCACAGCTTACTATCACATTTTGTTTCTAAACATTTATGGTAAAACCTCACACTCTTTTCTGAATATTTTGCTTAGCAATTATGAAGCAGTCATATCTAATTTATTCTAGAATATGAAGTAGATATATTTTGGCTTATATTCTGTGACAAATCACATTTGTTTAGTGATTTTGATTTAATCATGTATTTTGGTTAATGATTTTTTACCTTAGAGATTGTTTAAAACAGACCGGAGATTGATAGGCTTACATGAATTACAGTTGATGTGTTGTCTTTGTTTTGTTCTTCCTCCCAGTTATAGTGTAATTCATTTTGTAGTAGGACATTTATCTATTTTAAAAATTTATTTAAAACTTACCTGTACCTTTAACTGTGCCCAAAGCTAATTCTTTATACAAGTATCTTGCAAAAATTTCAGTATCTCTTTTTTTAAAGTATTAAGTTAAATTCTGCTTTACCTTTTTAAAAATAGACTTTATTTTTTTATTCTTATGTTAATCCCCATACATTACATCATTAGTTTTAGTTGTAGTGTTCCATGATTCATTGTTTGTGCATAACACCCAGTGCTCCATGCAGAATGTGCCCTCCTCAATACCCATTACCAGGCTAACCCATCCTCCCACCCCCCTCCCCTCTAGAACCCTGTTTGTTTTTCAGAATCCGCCGTCTCTCATGGTTCGTCTACCCTCTGATTTCCCCTGCTTCATTCTTCCCCTCCTGCTACCTTCTTCTTCTTCTTTTTTTTTCTTATCATATATTGCATTATTTGTTTCAGAGGTAGAGATCTGAGATTCAACAGTCTTGCACAATTCACAGCATTTACCAGAGCACATACCCTCCCCAGTGTCTATCACCCAGTCACCCCATCCCTCCCACCCCACCCCCCACTCCAGCAACCCTCAGTTTGTTTCCTGCAATTAAGAATTCCTCATATCAGTGAGGTCATATGATACATGTTTTTCTCTTTTTGACTTATTTCGCTCAACGTAATACCCTCCAGTTCCATCCACGTCGTTGCAAATGGCAAGATCTCATTCCTTTTAATGGCTGCATAATATTCCATTGTGTATATATACCACATCTTCTTTATCCATTCATCTGTCGATGGACATCTTGGCTCTCTCCACAGTTTGGCTATTGTGGACATTGCTGCTATAAACATCGGGGTGCACGTACCCTTTCGGATCCCTACTTTTGTATCTTTGGGGTAAATACCCAGTAGTGCAATTGCTGGGTCATAAGGTAGCTCTATTTTCAACTTTTTGAGGAACCTCCATACTGTTTTCCAGAGTGGCTGCACCAGCTTGCATTCCCACCAACAGTGGAGGAGGGTTCCCCTTTCTCCGCATCTCCGCCAACATCTGTCCTTTCCTGACTTGTTAATTTTAGCCATTCTGACTGATGTGAGGTGGTATCTCATTGAGGTTTTGATTTGGATTTCCCTGATGCCGAGCGATATTGAGCACTTTTTCATGTGTCTGTTGGCCATTTGGATGTCTTCTTTGGAAAACTGTCTGTTCATGTCTTCTGCCCATTTCTTGATTGGATTCTTTGTTCTTTGGGTGTTGAGTTTGATGAGTTCTTTATAGATTTTGGATACTAGCCCTTTATCTGATATGTCATTTGCAAATATCTTCTCCCATTCTGTCGGTTGTCTTTTGGTTTTGTTGACTGTTTCCTTTGCTTTGCAAAAGCTTTTTATCTTGATGAAGTGCCAATAGTTCATTCTTGCCCTTGCTTCCCTTTCTAGGAAGAAGTTGCTTCGGCTGAGGTCAAAGAGGTTGCTGCCTGTATTCTCCTTTAGGATTTTGATGGACTCCTGTCTCACATTGAGGTCTTTCAACCATTTGGAGTCTATTTTGGTGTGTGGTGTAAGGAAATGGTCCAGTTTCATTCTTCTGCATGTGGCTGTCCAATTTTCCCAACACCATTTGTTGAAGAGACTGTCTTTTTTCCATTGGGCATTCTTTCCTGCTTTGTCAAAGATGAGTTGACCATAGAGTTGAGGGTCCATTTCTGGGCTCTCTATTCTGTTCCATTGATCTATGTGTCTGTTTTTGTGCCAGTACCATGCTGTCTTGATGATGACAGCTTTGTAATAGAGCTGGAAGTCCGGAATTGTGATGCCGCCAGCATTGCCCTTCTTTTTCAACATTCCTCTGGCTATGCGCGGTCTTTTCTGGTTCCATATAAATTTTAGGATTATTTGTTCCATTTCTTTGAAAAAAGTGGATGGTATTTTTATGGGGATTGCATTGAATGTGTAGATTGCTCTAGGTAGCATTGACATCTTCACAATATTTGTTCTTCCAATCCATGAGCATGGAACGTTTTTCCATTTCTTTGTGCCTTCCTCAATTTCTTTCATGAGTATTCTATAGTTTTCTGAGTACAGATCCTTTGTCTCTTTGGTTAGATTTATTCTTAGGTATCTTATGGTTTTGGGTGCAATTGTAAATGGGATCGACTCCTTAATTTCTCTTTCTTCTGTCTTGTTGGTGGTGGATAGGAATGCCACTGATTTCTGTGCATTGATTTTATATCCTGCCACTTGACTGAATTCCTGTATGAGTTCTAGCAGTTTTGGGGTGGAGTCTTTGGGGTTTTCCACATAAAGTATCATATCATCTGCAAAGAGTGAGAGTTTGACTTCTTTGCCGATTTGGATGCCTTTTATTTCTTTTTGTTGTCTGATTGCTGTGGCTAGGACTTCCAATACTATGTTGAATAGCAGTGGTGATAGTGGACATCCCTGCCGCGTTCCTGACCTTAGGGGGAAAGCTCTCAGTTTTTCCTCATTGAGAATGATATTCGCTGTAGGTTTTTCATAGATGGCTTTTATGATATTGAGGTATGTACCCTCTATGCCTATACTCTGAAGAGTTTTGTTCAAGAAAGGATGCTGTACTTTGTCAAATGCTTTTTCTGCATCTATTGAGAGGATCATATGATTCTTGTTCTTTCTTTTGTTAATGTATTGTATCACATTGATTGATTAGCGGATGTTGAACCAACCTTGCAGCCCAGGGATAAATCCCACTTGGTCGTGGTAAATAATCCTTTAATGTACTATTGGATCCTCTTGGCTAGTATTTTGGTGAGAATTTTTGCATCCATGTTCATCAGGGTTATTGGTCTGTAATTCTCCTTTTTGATGGGGTCTTTGTCTGGTTTTGGGATCAAGGTAATGCTGGCCTCATAAAATGAGTTTGGAAGTTTTCCTTCCATTTCTATTTTTTGGAACAGTTTCAGAAGAATAGGTATTAATTCTTCTTGAAATGTTTGGTAGAATTCCCCTGGGAAGCCATCTGGCCCTGGGCTTTTGTTTTTTGGGAGATTTTTGATGACTGCTTCAATTTCCTTAGTGGTTATAAGTCTGTTCAGGTTTTCTATTTCTTCCTGGTTCAGTTTTGGTAGTTGATACATCTCTAGGAATGCATCCATTTCTTCCAGGTTATTTAATTTGCTGGCATAGAGTTGCTCATAATATGTTCTTATAATTGTTTGTATTTCTTTGGTGTTGGTTGTGATCTCTCCTCTTTCATTCATGATTTTGTTGATTTGGGTCCTTTCTCTTTTCTTTTTGATAAGTCTGGCCAGGGGTTTATCAATCTTGTTAATTCTTTCAAAGAACCAGCTCCTAGTTTCGTTGATCTGTTCTACTGTTCTTTTGGTTTCTATTTCATTGATTTCTGCTCTGATCTTTATTATTTCTCTTCTCCTGCTGGGTTTAGGCTTTATTTGCTGTTCTTTCTCCAGCTCCTTTAGGTGGAGGGTTAGGTTGTGTACTTGAGACCTTTCTTGTTTCTTGAGAAAGGCTTGTGTTGCTATATACTTTCCTCTTAGGACTGCCTTTGCTGCATCCCAAAGATTTTGAATAGTTGTGTTTTCATTTTCATTGGTTTCCATGTATTTTTTTAATTCTTCTTTAATTTCCTGGTTGACCCATTCATTCTTCAGTAGGATGCTCTTTAGCCTCCATGTATTTGAGTTCTTTCTGACTTTCCTCTTGTGATTGAGTTCTAGTTTCAAAGCATTGTGGTCTGAAAATAGGCAGGGAATGATCCCAATCTTTTGGTACCAGTTGAGACCTGATTTATGACCTAGGATGTGATCTATTCTGGAGAATGTTCCATGGGGACTAGAGAAGAATGTGTATTCCATTGCTTTGGGATGGAATGTTCTGAATATGTCTGTGAAGTCCATTTGGTCCAGTGTGTCATTTAAAGTCTTTATTTCCTTGTTGATCTTTGCTAGACGATCTGTCCATTTCAGTGAGGGGGATGTTAAAGTCCCCCACTATTATTGTATTGTTGTCGATGTGTTTCTTTGCTTTTGTTATTAATTGCCTTATATAATTGGCTGCTCCCATGTTAGGGGCATAGATATTTACAATTGTTAGATCTTCTTGTTGGATAGACCGTTTAAGTAGGATATAATGTCCTTCCTCATCTCTTATTACAGTCTTTGGTTTAAAATCTAATTTGTCTGATATAAGGATTGCCACCCCAGCTTTCTTTTGGTGTCCATTAGCATGGTAAATGGTTTTCCACCCCCTCACTTTCAATCTGGGGGTGTCTTTGGGTCTAAAATGAGTCTCTTGCAGACAGCATATCGATGGGTCATGTTTTTTAATCCAGTCTGATAGCTTGTGTCTTTTGATTGAGGCATTTAGCCCATTTACATTCAGGGTAACTATTGAAAGATAGGAATTTAGTGCCATTGTATTGCCTGTAAGGTGACTGCTACTGTATATTGTCTGTGTTCCTTTCTGGTCTATGTTGCTTTTAGGGTCTCTCTTTGCTTAGAGGACCCCTTTCAAGATTTCTTGTAGGGCTGGTTTTGTGTTTGCAAATTCCTTTAGTTTTTGTTTGTCCTGGAAGCTTTTTATCTCTCCTTCAATTTTCAATGACAGCCTAGCTGGATATAGCATTCTTGGCTGCATATTTTTCTCGTTTAGTGCTCTGAATATATCCTGCCAGTCCTTTCTGGCCTGCCATGTCTCTGTGGATAGGTCTGTTGCCAATCTAATGTTTCTACCATTGTAGGTTACGTATCTCTTCTCCCGAGCTGCTCTCAGGATTTTCTCTTTGTCTATGAGACTCGTAAGTTTTACTATTAGATGTCGGGTGTTGACCTATTTTTATTGATTTTGAGAGGGGTTCTCTGTGCTTCCTGGATTTTCATGCCTGTTTCCTTCCCCACATTAGGGAAGTTCTCTGCTATAATTTGCTCCATTATACCTTCTGCCCCTCTCTCTCTTTCTTCTTCTTCTGGGATCCCAATTATTCTAATGTTGTTTCATCTTATGGTATCGCTTATCTCTCAAATTCTGCCCTCGTGATCCAGTAGTTGTTTATCTCTCTTTTTCTCAGCTTCTTTATTTTCCATCATTTCATCTTCTATATTACTGATTCTCTCTTCTGCCTCATTTATCCTAGCAGTTAGTGCCCCCATTTTTGATTGCACCTCATTAATAGCCTTTTTGATTTCTACTTGGTTAGATTTTAGCTCTTTTCCTTCTCCAGAAAGGGTTTCTCTAATAACTTCCATATTTTTTTCAAGCCCAGCTAGTATCTTTAAAGTGATGTTTCTGAACTCTAGATCTGACATCGTACTAATGTCCATATTGAGTAGGTCCCTGGCAGTTGGTACTACCTCTTGTTCTTTTTGTTGAGGTGATTTTTTCCATCTTGTCATTTTGTGCAGAGGAGAATAGATTAATGAGAGAACAAAATGCTAGCAGAGTAACCACATCCCCAGAAAATATACTCTCAACAAATCAGAAAAGACCTGAAGCAGTGGGAAAAGAAAGGGAAAGAGAGAAAAAAGAAAAAGAAAAAAAAGAAAAAGTTAAAGATAAAAACAAACAAAAACAATCAAAACAAAACAACAACAACAAAAAAAACCAGAATGTGATCAAATATGATCAGGCTGGTATATAGATCAGTGCCACACACTAGATTTGGGGTGTATTTTGGTCTGTTAGAAGAAAGTGCCTCCCAAAATTTTAAAGAAAGAAAAACTTATATATGTACAAAAATAAGGGTTGATATGATGAAGGGATGGAATATGACTGTAAAGATGGACATTATAAAAAATTTTATAAAAGGAATTGATAAGAAGTTGTTTGAAAAAAGAAAGAAGAGGATTTAAAAAAAGAAAAAAAAAGGGAGAGAATGTGATCAGGCAGGGGAGTAGAAAAAAACATATACTAGAGATTTAGGGTATATTTTAATCTGTTAGAAGAAACTATCTCAAAATTTTAAAGAGAGAACAACTTATATATATAAGCCAAAAATACGGGTAACTACTATGAAGGGATAGAATATGACTCTAAAAATGAAAAATAAAAATGTTTTTTTTAAAAAAAGGGATTGAGGGCGCCTGGGTGGCTCAGTCGGTTAAGCGACTGCCTTCGGCTCAGGTCATGATCCTGGAGTCCCGGGATCGAGTCCCGCGTCGGGCTCCCTGCTAGGCGGGGGGTCTGCTTCTCCCTCTGACCCTCCCCCCTCTCATGTGCTCTCTGTCTCTCTCAATCTCTCTGTCTCAAATGGATAAATAAAATCTTTAAAAAAAAATAAATAAATAAAAAATAAAAAAAAATAAAAATAAAAAAAGGGATTGATAAGATGTTGGTTGAAAAAGGGAAAAAGAAAAATTCAAAAAAAAAAAACAGTTAAAAAAAATTAACTTTGAAAGACTAAAGAATCATGGTAAAAAAGCCATGAATTCTGTGTGCAGTATTCCCCTAGCACTGGAGTTCTGCCATTCTCATTGATCGGTAAACTTGGTCTTGGCTGGCTGTTCTTGCTGATCTTTTGGTGAGGGACCTGTTGCCGTGGTTTCCAAATGTCTTTGCCCTTGGCAGAATTGCCCCGCCCTTGCCCCCTCCCGGCTAAGTAATCTGCTCGGGTTTGCTCTCCAGAGCTTTTGTTCTCTGCGAGCTTTCCGTACAGCTTTGGAGGCGGAGAGTGAAAATGGCGGCCTCCCAATCTCTGCCCCGGAGGAGCCGAGAGCTCGGGGCCCCACTCCTCAGTGAGGCCCCAGAGAAAAGCCGTCAGTCACTCCCGTCTCCCCGTCTCTGGCCACACTCCGTGCTCACCTGGCCTGTGACCCTGCATTTCTATCTCTGGCACCCGACCCCGGGTGGAGTCTCCAAACCCAGCAGATCCCTGCGGTGCACTCCCGTGCGGCTCCTCCCGGGGGAGGAAGGTGAGTCTCCCCGGATCTGCCGCTTGTTGGGTCCCTGCTGGAGGAGCAGTGGCCCGACTGTGCCGCAGATCACGGTTTATGGCCACCCCAAGCTGAGAGCCCGCGCCTGGGCTCCGCCTCTGCAGCCGGCTTCCCTGCTCCGTTACCTGGGAGCTCTGCCACACTCAGGCACCCCCGGTCTTTCTGTGACCCCGAGGGTCCTGAGACCACACTGTCCCAGAGGGTTCCACCCCCCCGCTTAGCCACCAGAGTACGTCCCTCAGCGGAGCAGAGTTTTAAAAGTTCCGATTTTGTGCTCCGTGGTTCTATCACTTGCCAGAAGCGGCCGACGGAGGCCCCTCCCCCGCCATCTATCCTTCCGAATATCACCTCAGATTCACTTCTCCGCACGTCCTACCTTCCAGAAAGTGGTCGCTTTTCTGATGAGAGTGTTGTTGCTATTCTTTTCTTTGATCTCCTGTTGAGTTTGTAGGTGTTCAGAATGGTTTGATCCCTATCCAGCTGAATTCCTGAGAGAAGATGAAATCCAGGTCTCCTACTCCTCCGCCATCTTACTCCGCCCCCTCAAAAATAGACTTTATTTTTTAGAGCAGTTTTATTTATTTTTTTTTTTTTAAAGATTTTATTTATTTATTTGAGAGAGAAAGAATGAGAGATAAAGAGCATGAGAGGGAGGAGGAGGAGAGGGAGAAGCAGACTCCCTGCCGAGCAAGGAGCCCGATGCGGGACTCGATCCCGGGACTCCAGGATCATGACCTGAGCCGAAGGCAGACGCTTAACCATCTGAGCCACTCAGGCGCCCTTAGAGCAGTTTTATATCAGGACACAACTGAACAGAAGATACAGAGTTCCCATGTACTCTCTGCCTCACCCCCCACTATCACCATTCCTCACCAAACGAGTGCCTTTGTTACAACTGATGAGCTACACTGACATATCATTATTATACAAAGTCCATAGTTTACATTAGGGTTCATTTTGGGGGTTGTTCATTCTATGGGTATTGAAAATGTATAATGACATGTATCTACCATTATCGTATCATAGAGAATAGTTTCTCTGCCCTAAAAATTCTATGTGCTCTGCCTCTTTATCCTGCCTCTTCTAACCTCTGAAAACCACTGATCCTTTTACTTTCTCCATAGTTTTACCTTTTCCAAATGGTCATATATTTGGAATCATACAGTGTGCAGCCTTTTCAGATTGGCTTTTTTTACTTAGTAATATGTTTCAGCCTCCTCCATGTCTTTTTATGGCTTGATAGCTCATTTATTTTACTTACTGAATGTTATTCCATCGTGTGGATGTACCACAGTTTATTTAGCCATTCACTTACCAAAAGACATTTTGGTTACTTCCAGGTGTTGGCAATTAGGAATAAAGCTACTGGAAACATCTGTGTGCTGATGATTGTGTGGATGTTTTCAGTTCATTTGACTAAATACCAAAGAATGTGATTGCTGCTTTGTATAGTAAGATCATGATAGTTTTGTCAGAAACTGCCAAACTATCTTCCCAAATGGCTTTACCATTTTGCTCTCCCAGCTCCTATTGCCCTACATCCTCTCCAGCATTTGGTGCGGGCAGTATTTTGGAATTTCACCATTCTGATCGGTGTGCAGTGGTGTCTCGTATTAATTTGCATTTCCCTGATGACATATGATGTCGAACATATTTTCATATACTTATTTGTAATTTGTGTATGTTCTTTTGTGAGATTCTATTAAGATTTTTGACCCATTTTTAAAATCAGGTTGTTTATTTTCTTGTTGAATTTTAAGTGTCCTTTGCATATTTTGGATAACAGTTCTTTGTCAAATGTATTTTTTGCAAATATTTTTTCCCAATATATAGCTTGTCTTCTTATTCTCTTCATTGTGTCTCTCACAGAGCAGAACTTTTTTATTTTAATTAAGTCCAATTTATTAATTACTTATTTTATTAATGACGTTTTAGATGTTATATCTCTAAATCCAAGGTCATCCATATTTTGTCCTACCTTCTAGGAGTTTTATAGTTTTCATTTTACATTTAGATCTTTATTACGAAAGGTATAAGGTCTGTGTCTGGATTCCTTTTTTTTTTTTTTTTTTTTTGGCATGTGTATCTACTTGTTCCAATACCATTTGTTGAAAAGACTGCATTTTCTCCATTGTATTCCCTTTGTTCCTTTGTCAAAGATCAGTGTTTCACTCTTAACTGTTTGTTTTTATTTGATCTCTATGTCCAAAATACTACTGTATCCTGCATATTTTTCTTATAATTTAAATTTAATTTAAGCTTGCTACTACATTAGCAGTAACTAGCCAAATAGAAACAATCCTGCTCTTTAGCTTTCTCTCTCATTCTGAATTCACTGATCATTTAAGTTCAATACAGCAGCTAACTAATGGAAGGAGAAGTGCATAAAGAAGCCAACCATGCCTAAGAAGAAAAGGTTCTTATTTTTTAATGAATATCCAAATATTGGTTACTATCTTGAAGTAGCACTTAATATTTCTGAATTTTGAAACTGTATGCTGTAACCTGAAATGACTATTGAATGTCTGATACTTAGGAATGAACTGAAAAATGATGAGGATTGCTAAGTGTTCATTCAATGGTGGGGGGATGCATTATAAATTAGGAGTGGTAGACCAAACACATTTGTATTTTGAGATCATCCAATGTGAAATACTTGTTCAGCATAGCAGTAGTAAACTAAATGTGGTAATTTCAGTCAAGTTAATGAAATGAGATAAGGTATCAGGAACAGAGAAAGTGACTGAGATAGAATGCATTTTCAAGATTGTTAAAAATAGTGAAATGTGATGTGGAACAAAGATTGGTCTAGGAATCAATAGACTTAGGTTCTAGAACCAGTTCTCTCTCACAGTTATCTGTCTCTTACTTAATGTTTTATATTTTCAACCCCCAAATGGGGGATGGATAAGTAGTTATTTTTTTTAATCTTCTTCAACTCTAAAATTGTAAGCAAGAAAAGTCAGACACAGTTCTGGGTTAATCTGGTTCAACTAGGCAGCTTTAGTGAATAAATTAAACACATGTTTACTTAACATTAAATGCATTCTAATAAAAACATAAACCTTAAGTGGACTATAAAAGCTGACTGTTCCCACTGTTTAATTTTTCTTTTAAAAATCAGCAATAGGGCGCCTTGGTGGCTCAGTCGGTTGAGCGACTGCCTCCGGCTCAGGTCATGATCCCAGGGTCCTGGGATCGAGTCCCACATCGGGCTCCCTGCTCTGCAGGGAGCCTGCTTCTCCCTCTCCCACTCCCCCTGCTTGTGTTCCCTCTCTCGCTGTGTCTCTCTCTGTCAAATAAATAAATAAAATCTTTAAAAAAAAAAAATCAGCAATAAACACACATATAACAGATTGCAATGATTTCAACAGTGTTCTACAAATACATGATTTTATATTTTGCTTTTATTTATTGAAATCTAACTCAAATACTTAGAATAAGTGGATTTTAGAATATAGTCATTTAATTCCATTCCCATCCCAACCTCCAATTTAGCAAAGAGTAAACTGAGGTCCAGAGAACTTAAATGATTTGTACAGGGTTACACGGCTAATTTATGGCAAAGCTGGAAGAACAAGCTAGATTTCCTGATCCTCAGCCCAGTGACCTCTCCACAATAAGCTTAAAGTCCTTAGCAATTAGTATTACTTCAATAATCCATTGATAAGACATTTAATGTTTTATTTGACAGAAATAAGTTTTGGCACCCATTAATTCGTTTTATCATTTCAACATCCCTGCAAGGTTATTATCATTCTCATTTTTCTATACACACTACCACAGATTAAGTAATATGCCCAAGGTCATATAATTAATAAGGATTAATAAGGATTGAATAATTTGAAACATCACTTTTGCCTGACTCCAGATCCCAACCTCTTTCAAGGCATTATGTTAACTTTTTAAAAGTTTCCTTTGAGTGTTAGTATTATAATGATTCTGGAGGACACCTTTGTTAAGTCTTTGGCATTAGTCTTTGTCAAGGCTTAGTAATAATAAAGACCATCCAAATTTATGATTATTTTCTAGTACTGCTTCATTGTAGGCTTTTCATAAAGTGAGGTTCATATTAGAATATGTGCAATAATAAATGTTTGCGGTAAATATGTTAAGTTTTCAACTAACTTTGTATAGTTGATTACTTTAGAAGTAATTCACTCATTATTTCATGCTCTGAGCAGATTTTTATTGTATTTGTGTGTACACACATGCATTTGAGAATTGTGCTGATCATCTTTTTACCCTATCAAGATGGTCTTAAATGCTGATCCAAGGCCCAATGTGTAACTTTCCCAGGAATTTTAGCATCAACTTTCAGAATAAAAATTTGTCACTGGAGGTTTCTCAATGCCTATCTACTGCATTTCTGAATTAACCACAAATGCGGATTTGTCTTTGATGGCTCTTTTATAGCTGTATGCAGCTGGAGGAAAACCAACTGCCAAGGGAACTCAATTTTCTTTATCATCAATTTGACATTGGTTAACAGATGGCTTCTGGATACCGTGGTAGTCTTCTTAATTTGTCTTTCTATATAGTGCTGCAAATACCCTTGGTTAATTGCTTGATTATTACATTTAATTCTTTGTCAATAATATACCTCATTGTTTTGGAACATGTCTGAGGAGATAAGTTATAAAAGGCAGATATTTGAGTGTTGATCTGCTACCATACCTTTGAAACTTAAAGCAAAACACCTAAAGGTAGAGAAACATGTTAAAATATCCCATCCTAAAATCCAGTAGGCTTTTTCTGAAGTATGTGATTTCTCTTGAATACAGTGGATTCTCAAGAGCTAATTTATACAAAAGACAGAAGAAAAGAGATCTATCAAAACATGAAAAAGGTGACAAATGCAGTGTAAAGTAAAACATCTTTCCAGTTGAACATTAACCTAAGGTTAACTGCAACTGAAGTCTTATTTGTTTCTGTTTGTTTTGTTTTGTTTAGAATTTCAGTAAGTAGAATTTAAATATTATACTTTGGAGAGTGCAAAATTTTCCACTAATTTCAAAAGGTATGTAAAAATAAACTTGTAATTAATTATTTTGACATTCCTTAAAATGCACATGTGAATGCTTTCTCTGACTTCTTTGGAAATCCAAAGAAACAAGCAAACTTTTAAAATATAGAGTTTGAGAGAGCTGATTCAGTCAGACAATACTGCATATAGCATAACATGCATACATACTTATACAAAAAGGAGAGTTCAGTGCATGATTAGAGTGTTCATTGATCACTGTAAAATCATCTTATGTTGTCAACTCTGAAAGTGGTGTATTAACCACCCAACCATATCAATTAAAACAATAATTTTAGCTTTTAATCTTAGTTCTTTTTTTCATCTATTCATTATGAAATGCCAAGGCTGCCTCAAAAAATGATGCAAAATTGTGCTTGTACATCTACTTTTACTTATAATTTTACTTGTACTTTTTTTTTTTTTAAAGATTTTATTTATTTATTTGACAGAGAGAAACACAGCGAGAGAGGGAACACAAGTAGGGGGAGTGGGAGAGGGAGAAGCAGGCTCCCCGCAGAGCAGGGAGCCCGATGCGGGACTCGATCCCAGGACCCTGGGATCATGACCTGAGCTGAAGGCAGTCGCTTAACCAACTGAGCCACCCAGGCGCCCTAATTTTACTTGTACTTTTAACAAAATAAATTACTCTCTACTCTAAGCATGTTAAATAGATTCAAAAGATGGACTCAGTGGAATCAGAAAGCCCTCAAAATAGTACTTTGCCATTATGAGTAAAGAAGTTCTGAACTAATATTGCTAATAATGAATATTCTGTTGAAGTTTATGCTGCCACCTATGGGAAATGAATATTCTTAGTAATTAATCTGAAATGTAGAAATTACTGTTGCCAATTACCAGAGAAAATTGAAACTTCTAAGTGGATTTTATTACTATTTAACAGTCAAAGGAAAGTCCATTTGGAGAAAGCTGTAAATTCTTCACCTGTTCCTTAAAAAAACCCAGATTTGCTTCTGTGCCCATGGAAATTAAGCTACATAATCCACAAGGCTTATTTCTAAAGAATGCCTATTTAAGTGTCAAAGTTGTGTATTTGGAATCAATAATTAAAAATAGTGTAAACGGAATTAACTCCATTGTGAAGTCTTACGTAAGTTGATTTAATCATGCTTCTGTTCATTTTCTTCACATTCCCTTCTTTTCACTTCTGCCCATTTAACATGTACTATTTTATTCAAACTGGGAAGCAAAACAACTGTTTTTAGCCTCTAGTCTGCTAATATACTAATGTAGTGGAATGGAAATAGAAAAGCTCTGATTAAGAGAAGTCTTTTGTTTAAATTCCTGGTCTAAAGCTTGCTACTTGTATCACATAAGAAAAGGGACTCCTTTTAAGTTAATCATTATTATCTTAGAAAAAGAAGAACAGTTTGTTCTTTGAAGACTAAAATAAGTGTTTTTGGTTAAAAAAAAAAGTACTCTTGAGTATTCATCAGAAAATAGAACTGGTTGTACCAGTATTTTATAGGAATGTCATAAGAAATATATGCAGTATCTTACAATGCTTAACAGAGTTCCTGACACAGAATATTTGTTTTCTTCCAAAACATACCATTATATCGACAAGATCTAGAAAAACTGAGTCATAGCGCAACCTGTCATTTTCTTCTGATCAGCAGAATATGGTAAAGGTAATGAGATGTCACTCCCATGATTGCATTATGTAAGACTCCTTTGCTGGCTTTGAAGAAGTAAACATCCAGATAGCGAGGAAGTGGGGAAGGCCTTTAGAAGCTGAAGGTAGCTTCCAGACAACAGGCAGCTAGAAGTCAGGGACCTCCATCGATCTAAGACTAGAAGTGGACTTCTTCCTAGTCAGTCTATCCTCCACATGAGAATCCAGCCTTTGCCATTGCATTAATTACATTCTTGCAGACGACCCAGTTAAGATGTACCTGGATTCCCGAACCACAGAAATTGTGAGATAATAAATGCATGTTTTTTAAGCTGCTAAATTTGTTACACAGCAATAGAAAAACGAATCTAATGACTTTTCTTGGCTAAGTTATATTTTCTTTCCTTTTCTCTCTATGCCTTTAAAAAATGTGAAAATATGATTTATAACACATGTACAATATAAATAAGCATCCCTCCCACTCTACATACCTACATCACCTTCATCACACTCCCCAGAGGCAACCATCATTTACTGGTTCATGTTTTCACCTCTGATAAAATGGTCTTCCAAATTCATAAATATATATGAAAATTTAAGAATAATTTATCTTTTAAGCATTTCCTGATATTTATCATTTTCAAAAGTAACATGTTTTATTAGCCCATGGTATTAAAGATACTTTAAAGCTAATGCAAGAAACTGTACCATGCTGCATAACATTAAGTCTTAAATTTCATGGTTTATCTGTGGGAATTGAAGTAAAGGGAATAGGAGATATTCCCTATCTCAGCCATAGAAGACTATTTTTAATAAACCTAGGTTCTTATGCAATATTGCTACTAACTGGCCATATATCTTTATGGAAACTACTTCCTCTCTATATACCCTTAATTTAAACATTCCAGATTTCAAATTACGTATTTATATGCACTTTACAGTTTGTTTTGTCTTTCATAATGGTACCTGCTGATTTGCAAACCTGACTGATCACAAAAAGCATACTCCAAGTATTTAATGATTATCATCATCATCATCACTGTCATCATCATCAACTAGTCACCATCTCTGGATATTCTGATTCTGTGAATTTGGGACACGATTATGGGAATCTATATGTTACTATATTTTCACAGGTTATCCCAATCCACTTGACTGGAAAACAGTAATTTAGATATTTTATTTATGCACATATAAACCTGTAAGATAGTGGTCTGAAATTCACTGTAAACTACATGACAGATAAAGCAATCACTCCATAATGTATGGTGATTAACATAACATAATAAAAAAAAAAAGCAATCACTCCAGTTATGGGCTGTATGGAAAAAATAATTGCAAATAGTTTAGAAAACATTTATTTAACTTTTGATCCTCTTTTCTCATTTGTTCTATATTTTATTCATTCTTGCTTCAGAGGTTACCTTTGTATCCTTAACAAAGCACAACTTCTCATCTCATACCCAGAAATCCTCCTACTTCACTTAGAAGCCCTGATCCTGGGAAGACATGAGAGTTCTTTGGAACTGTCTAAAGTCACCAAACAAAGTTGGGTCATGCAGGTAAATGTTTCCAGTCTTCCAATCCTGTTTTTGGCTTCGTTTTCTCGTTGTTGGATCAAACGTGGGAGGTAGCAACTTCATCTGGTGCCTTGATGTCATTAAGTTCTTTAGCAATATCTCCTATTCAAAAGTTGCTTTTGGCTTATACATTGTTAACTTATGTCAATTTTTTTCAACAACACATTCTTCAGACATGTCAAAAAGTGCCTTTACTTTGTAATTATTATGGAATTTGTTGACTGTGCATGACCAGGAAATGAAAGGTAGTTATGGAGACTGAAGCAATCATACAAACACCTAACCTCAAATATAAGAAGACTGTAGCTACCTCAAATATAAGAAGACTGTAGCTACCTCACTCTCATCTTTCCTAATTATTTTAAGTGGGTAGGTAGGTAGCTAGCTAGCTACAATTCACAGAGCATAAAATTCACCCTTTTAAAGTGCACAACTCATTATTTTTTTAGTATATTAACAGTGTTTTGTAATTCTCACCACTATCTAATTTTAGGACCTTTTTTATCACCCCAAAACAAATCCTGTATTTATTAGCACACGCTAACTTTCTCCCCAACCCTCTGACCACTAATCTATTTATTGTCTCTATGGGTTTGCCTTGTCTATGGGATTGTGAAAATTTCATATAAATTGAATCATACAAATGTGGTGATTTGTGATTGGCTTATTTTCCTTAGGATGTTTTCAGGGTTCATGTATATTACAGCATGTATCAGTACATTATTTCTTTTGATGGCTGATTATTACATTGAATGGGTCTGTCACATTTTGTTTATTCATTGGTTGGTGGACATTGGGTTGTTTTCATTTTTTTACCATTATGAATAATGCCACTATAAATGGTCACATGTATTTTTTTTTCCCCTGTATTTGAGGTATATATCCAGTAGTGAAATTGCTGGGTTATATGGCACGTCAATTTCTAACATTTAGAGGAAATGCCAAAGAGTTTTCCAAAGTCGTTGCACTATTTTACATTTCCAACAATGTGTGAGGATTGCAGTTCTTCCACATCCTTCTCAACACTTATTTTTGTTCAGTCTAATGGAAGATTAGTGAACCAAGTTTTGACTCTGTTGATTTACTCTATTTTTTCCTATTCTCTATTTAATTTATTTCCACTCTAATTTCTGTTGTTTCCTTTCTTGACCTTGCTTTGGGATTATTGTACTCTTTTTACAAGTTTCTTAATGTGGAAGATTAAGTTGATTAGAAATCTTTTTTATTCATAGGTATCCATAAATATATTCCTCTCTATGTGCAGTTTTAACTGCATTCCTTAAGTTTTGGCATATTGTATGTTTATCTTCATACATCTCAAAGCATTTACTAATTTTCATTTTAATTTCTTCTTTAACCCATTGGAAATTTAGGAGGGCATTGTTAATTTCCACATATTTGTGAAATTTTCTAAGTTGCTTCTGCCATTTCTAATCGGATCTTATTGTGGTAAGAGAACATATTTTTCATCATTTCTGCCATTTTAACTTTGTATATGTTATACCATTTTACATTTACTGTGGCTTGCTTTATGGCCTAATATATGGTCTGTGTGGAGGATATTCTGTGTGCACTTGAGAAGAATGTGTTTTCCTCTGTTGTTGGGTAGAGTGTTTTATAGATGTTTGTTAGATCTGCTTGGTTTATAGTATTGTTCAAGTCTTCTATTTCCTTGCCACTCTGATGCCTCGTTTTCAGTTATTCAAAGTGGGATATTGAAGTTTCCAGTTATTATTGTTATCTGTTTATCTCTTTATGTCAGTTTTTGCTTTATGCATTTTGGGGGCTCTTTTACTATGTGCATATATGCTTATAATTGTCTTCCTGATGACTTGACACTTTTTTCATTGGAGAATGTTTTCCTTTCTCTCTAGTAACAATTTTTGTCTTAAAATCTTTTGGATCTGATATTAATATAGCCACTTCAGCTCTCTTTTGGTTATTGTCTGCATGATATTCCTTTTTTTGTTCTTTTATTTCCAATCTCTTTGAATGTACAAAGTACATCTCTTATAGACAGAACAAAGTTGGATCATTTTTTAAAATTCATTCTGCCTATTTCTGCATTTCAATTGGAGTAAATAATCCAACAAAGTTTAGATTTGGACCTGCCACTTTGCTATTTGTTTTCTATACGTCTTATGTTTTCTTTTGTCTGTATTTCTTCATTACTGCCTATTTTTTCTTGTGTACTTTATTAATTTCTTTATTGCTTATTATACTATATTTTTGAGATATATTTTAAAATTGTTGCCCTGAGGATTACAAAGTAACCACTTAAAATAATCTAGTTTAGATTAATGACAATTTAATTTTAATAATATACAAAAACTTTTTGTCCAGGAGCTGGGTGTGAACTTCTTGGTTGACAGCCCCTTTCAGCACTTTGAATATATCATCCCATTGTCTTCTGGCCTTTACTACTTCTGATAATGAATGTATGTGGGTATGGATAACTTTGAGTTTAACCTGTTTGGAGTTGATTGAGTTTCTCAGATATATGAATTAATATTCTTCATCAAATTTTGGAATTTTTCAGTCATTATTTGTTCTAATGTTCTTCTGCTCCTCTTTTCTCTCCTTCTCAACTACCATTATGCATACTTTGGTACATTTGAAGGTATCCAATACTTTTCTGAGATTTGGCTAATTTTGTGCATTCTTTTTTCTTCTGTTCTTCAAAAATAATTAAGAAATGTCAATTGAACTATTTTTAAGTTGGTCGATTCTTTCTCCTATGAACTGAAATCTGCTTTTGAACATTTCTAGTGAATTTTCATTTCAGCAATTTTACTTTTCAACTAAAAATTGCTATTTGGTACTTTTTGAATTATTTTTGTCTCAATTGATAATTCTCTATGTAGTGAGATATTATTCTCATACTTTCCTTTAATTCTTCAGACATGGCTTCCTTTAGTTTCTTGAAAATATTTATAATAGCAGGTTTTTAAAATTTGTCTAGTAAGTCCAACACTTGGTTTTCCTAAAGGATGGTTTTATTGACTTCATTGGGCTTCTTTCCTTCCTTTCCTTTCCCCTTCCGTCTGTCTTTCTTTCTTTCTTTCTTTCTTTCTTTCTTTCTTTCTTTCTTTCT